>NC_090176.1:51695614-51710614 GCF_024679245.1 Pseudorasbora parva
GAAAAATAATCTTATTTCTGACTGAAATCTTGTTTCCGTCCCCGAACAGAAATAAAATTATTTTTTCTCACCACATTGGCAGATCATTTTGCCTGTTTTAAGCAAAAACTCACTTCATTTTCCCCAGAAAACAAGAAAAAATATCTAATGTCGTTTTACTTATCTAGTAAATGCATCTTGATTTAAGAATATTTCGATATTTGGGACTGGAAACAAGACACAAATGCTAATAAGGAGCATTTGTTTCAGTGTATTGCTGCACATATGGAACTGAAACAGCGATATAAACCCTGCGACAGCCCATAATAACCCTAACAACTATTGTCACCACTATTTCCTCAAGTCAAGGTCAGGTGTGCTCCACCGGCCATGTGTAAATCATTAAATATTAATGATTTGGGAATGGGAAAGTGGAAATAGGTCAAAACCGTGCATCCGTCGAGCGTCTGACGGAAAAATCAAAGTTTTGCCAGTTATTACCTCGTCATCCTTCCTCAGTTGGTCCTCAATTGTGAAGACATCTGGAAATAACTCAGAATTAATGTGAAATATTCAGCAGGTTATGACAATGTACAGAAAACGACATGACGACGCTCTTCCTCGGATATTTGTGCTGGAAAACAAGACATATGTACAGTATATCATACTTAATATACCACCAATTCAGCAATAATCTGACAACAATAATATAAGTTTACTTCTTTACATCATTACATGCTAAAATTAGCTTTACAGTGCGAGTAATAAGGCTCATATATTTACTAGTTACCACATTTTCAGTGTTTATGGAAAATGAAGCCAATTAATGTACCAAGACAATAAAAAACAATGCTTTCAGTTATGATGGACAAATAATTTATTAAAATAAAAGAGATATGATAAACAGAGAGGGCATAAACAGATCTAAATAAAGACTCGGTTCTTATTGAAAAATATTCACTGTAAAAAAAAAACAATTATATATATATATATATATATATATATATATATATATATATATATATATATAAATTAGTTAATACAATGGAGATTGGTTTAATCAACCAAAACCCAAAATATTGTTATCCGAACTACATACATTATCAACAAAAGTTGATTTGACAAACCATGAAAATATTTCTTTACAGTGTTCAGTCTAATGTATTAACTTTATTTCACCAGTTTCTACTAAAGATAAGCTGTCATTACATTATTTACCTCATACTGCAAAAATAATAACCAAAGATTATTATATACATTTTTTCCACTTTAAAAGTCACGTTACTCGCCTTTCCTTTGTAATTGTTTTGTGAAATGTAGACGTGTTTATCAATAATGTGAACTAGAAAGTTACATTTAATAAACATTTTAATGTTTCATATATTTTCCTTTTAGTCAAGCTGTCTCAAAACCTGATCATAATGTTGATTCAAACTCAAATGTGAAATCATGCTACTTTCTCTCCTCATTTTTGGCCAAAATCTGAGGAAACGCATAAAGTCCAACATGCAGCATTTCCAAGATGACACACTATATCTTAAATCCTGAAAAATCACTAATAAGTTCCATAAGAATGAGAAAGTCTGATTGCACTTAATATGAGTAATATGTTAATATGATCTGTATTTCATGCTCTCACTCATTACAGAGCCGTTAGGTTCACTTCACAGATGCATTTTTGTCTTGTTTTCCTGCACAAATGTCTAAAAATGTTGATACATTTACTGGAGAAGCAAAATTAGTGTATGCTAAAACAAGACCAACTACATGTGAATATAACTTTGGTGTTGGCTTGAGAAAGGGGAGAGAGAGAGAGAGAGAGAGAGAGAGAGAGAGAGAGAGAGAGAGAGAGAGAGAGAGAGAGAGAGAGAGAGAGAGGAGAGAGAGAGAGAGAGAGAGAGAAGAGAGAGAGAAGAGGAGAGAGAGAGAGAGAGAGAGAGAGAGAGAGAGAGAGAGAGAGAGAGAGAGAGAGAGAGAGAGAGAGAGAGAGAGAGAGAGAGAGAGGAGAGAAGAGAGAGAGAGAGAGAGAGAGAGAGAGAGAGAGAGTTTTAAAGGGTTAAATGTTTTGCATTTAAATCAGTTTTAAAAGCTCAGTTTGAAGGTTTTTAATTTTCTCAGACAAATTATTTGTTATACAGTTTCTAGGGTGTTGCTAGGGTACCTTGTGTGTTTGCTGGGTGTTGCTATGTGGTTTAACTTGGGGTGGTTGCTAGGGTGTTGCTATGTGGTAGCTAGGGTACTTGGGGTGGTTGCTAGGGTGTACCTTATAAATTATTATTTTGTTTCTCGAACCCCACTGGCAGATATTTTTCTCGTTTTAAGCATAAGCATTTTGGTTCTCCAGTAAATGTGTCTTGATTTTAGAACGTTTAGATATTTGCGCTGGAAAACAAGACGAAGCAAAGCAAAGCATCTAGCTTTTTAATAAACTTGACATTGTGCACTGTGAATATTGTTGACCCTGTGACCAATTGCTGTTGTTCCTCTAATGTAAGAGCAACATTTTGAGTCAAAAATACATCAAATGTAAATGTAAGTCAAGACAGATGCCTATGTAGTTCACTGAGTCTACTGGTTGAGAGACACAGCCGTTATGGTCCAAGCACAAGTAAATATTATCAGTAAGAATTCATACTGTTTGAAAGAGGAAATGAATCCTGGTCACTATTGCATTAGTCCCACTTCAGTAATTTCCCTCACTTATGCTTTGGATAAAAACATTGCATGAATTGAACACTTTAAAGGTCCCTTTAGTCAACGATAGTCGATGCATTAACTAACATCAATCAGCAATATATTCATCATCTCAGTTAACATTAGCTAATAAAAACACAATTGTTCATTGTAAGTTCATGTCTATGGAAGCCCTAAACCGCAAATATATTGAGAATAAAGTCGAAATATATCGAAAATAAAGTCGAAATATATCGAGAATAAAGTCGACATATATCGAGAATAAAGTCGACATATATCGAGAATAAAGTCGACATATATCGAGAATAAAGTCGACATATATCGAGAATAAAGTCGACATATATATCGAGAATAAAGTCGAAATATATCGAGAATAAAGTCGAAATATATCGAGAATAAAGTCGAAATATATCGAGAATAAAGTCGAAATATATCGAGAATAAAGTCGAAATATATCGAGAATAAAGTCGAAATATATCGAGAATAAAGTCGAAATATATCGAGAATAAAGTCGAAATATATCGAGAATAAAGTCGACATATATCGAGAATAAAGTCGACATATATATCGAGAATAAAGTCGAAATATATCGAGAATAAAGTCGAAATATATCGAGAATAAAGTCGACATATATCGAGAATAAAGTCGAAATATTTCAAGATTAAAGTTGAAATATATCGAGAATAAAGTCGAAATATATCGAGAATAAAGTCGAAATATATCGAGAATAAAGTCGAAATATATCGAGAATAAAGTCGAAATATATCGAGAATAAAGTCGAAATATTTCAAGATTAAAGTCGAAATATATCGAGAATAAAGTCGAAATATATCGAGAATAAAGTCGAAATATATTGAGAATAAAGTCGAAATATATCGAGAATAAAGTCGAAATATTTCAAGATTAAAGTTGAAATATATTGAGAATAAAGTCGAAATATATCGAGAATAAAGTCGAAATATATTGAGAATAAAGTCGAAATATATCGAGAATAAAGTCGAAATATTTCAAGATTAAAGTCGAAATATTTCAAGATTAAAGTCGAAATATTTCAAGATTAAAGTCGAAATATTTCAAGATTAAAGTCGAAATATTTCAAGATTAAAGTCGAAATATTTCAAGATTAAAGTCGAAATATATTGAGAATAAAATCGAAATATATTGAGAATAAAATCGAAATATTTCAAGATTAAAGTCGAAATATATCGAGAATAAAGTTGAAATATATCGAGAATAAAGTTGAAATATATCGAGAATAAAATCGAAATATATTGAGAATAAAATCGAAATATTTCAAGATTAAAGTCGAAATATATCGAGAATAAAGTCGAAATATATCGAGAATAAAGTTGAAATATTTCAAGATTAAAGTCGACATATATTGAGAATAAAATCGAAATATATTGAGAATAAAATCGAAATATTTCAAGATTAAAGTCGAAATATTTCAAGA
Organism: Pseudorasbora parva; assembly: GCF_024679245.1. Classification (NCBI taxonomy): domain Eukaryota; kingdom Metazoa; phylum Chordata; class Actinopteri; order Cypriniformes; family Gobionidae; genus Pseudorasbora; species Pseudorasbora parva. The sequence continues at coordinate 51,699,741 of NC_090176.1, forward strand.
ATTAAGTTGAAATATTTCAAGATTAAAGTCGAAATATATCGAGAATAAAGTCGAAATATATCGAGAATAAAGTCGAAATATTTCAAGATTAAAGTCGAAATATTTCAAGATTAAAGTCGAAATATTTCAAGATTAAAGTCGAAATATTTCAAGATTAAAGTCGAAATATTTCAAGATTAAAGTCGAAATATTTCAAGATTAAAGTCGAAATATATTGAGAATAAAATCGAAATATATTGAGAATAAAATCGAAATATTTCAAGATTAAAGTCGAAATATATCGAGAATAAAGTTGAAATATATCGAGAATAAAGTTGAAATATATCGAGAATAAAATCGAAATATATTGAGAATAAAATCGAAATATTTCAAGATTAAAGTCGAAATATATCGAGAATAAAGTCGAAATATATCGAGAATAAAGTTGAAATATTTCAAGATTAAAGTCGACATATATTGAGAATAAAATCGAAATATATTGAGAATAAAATCGAAATATTTCAAGATTAAAGTCGAAATATTTCAAGAATTAAGTTGAAATATTTCAAGATTAAAGTCGAAATATATCGAGAATAAAGTCGAAATATATCGAGAATAAAGTCGAAATATTTCAAGATTAAAGTTGAAATATATCGAGAATAAAGTCGAAATATATCGAGAATAAAGTCGAAATATATTGAGAATAAAGTCGAAATATATCGAGAATAAAGTCGAAATATTTCAAGATTAAAGTCGAAATATTTCAAGATTAAAGTCGAAATATTTCAAGATTAAAGTCGAAATATATCAAGATTAAAGTCGAAATATTTCAAGATTAAAGTCGAAATATTTCAAGATTAAAGTCGAAATATATTGAGAATAAAATCGAAATATATTGAGAATAAAATCGAAATATTTCAAGATTAAAGTCGAAATATATCAAGATTAAAGTCGAAATATATCAAGAATAAAGTTGAAATATATCAAGATTAAAGTTGAAATATTTCAAGAATAAAGTCGAAATATTTCAAGATTAAAGTCGAAATATATTGAGAATAAAATCGAAATATATTGAGAATAAAGTCTAAGTATTTCAAGATTAAAGTCGAAATATATCGAGAATAAAGTCGGAATATATCGAGAATAAAGTCGAAATATATTGAGAATAAAGTCGAAATATATCGAGAATAAAGTCGAAATATATCGAGAATAAAGTCGAAATATATCGAGAATAAAGTCGAAATATATCGAGAATAAAGTCGAAATATATCGAGAATAAAGTCGAAATATATCGAGAATAAAGTCGACATATATCGAGAATAAAGTCGAAATATATCGAGAATAAAGTCGAAATATATCGAGAATAAAGTCGAAATATATCGAGAATAAAGTTGAAATATATCGAGAATAAAGTCGAAATATATCGAGAATAAAGTCGAAATATATCGAGAATAAAGTCGAAATATATCGAGAATAAAGTCGAAATATATCGAGAATAAAGTCGAAATATTTCAAGATTAAAGTCGAAATATTTCAAGAATAAAGTCGAAATATTTCAAGATTAAAGTCTAAATATTTCAAGATTAAAGTCGAAATATTTCAAGATTAAAGTCGAAATATTTCAAGATTAAAGTCGAAATATATTGAGAATAAAATCGAAATATATTGAGAATAAAATCGAAATATTTCAAGATTAAAGTCGAAATATATTGAGAATAAAGTTGAAATATTTCAAGATTAAAGTCGAAATATATCAAGAATAAAGTTGAAATATTTCAAGATTAAAGTCGACATATATTGAGAATAAAATCGAAATATATTGAGAATAAAATCGAAATATTTCAAGATTAAAGTCAAAATATTTCAAGAATTAAGTCGAAATATTTCAAGATTAAAGTCGAAATATATCAAGAATAAAGTTGAAATATATCAAGATTAAAGTTGAAATATTTCAAGAATAAAGTCGAAATATTTCAAGATTAAAGTCGAAATATATCGAGAATAAAATCGAAATATATTGAGAATAAAATCGAAATATTTCAAGATTAAAGTCGACATATATCGAGAATAAAGTCGAAATATATTGAGAATAAAGTCGAAATATATCGAGAATAAAGTCGAAATATATCAAGATTAAAGTCGAAATATTTCAAGAATAAAGTCGAAATATTTCAAGATTAAAGTCGAAATATATTGAGAATAAAATCGAAATATATTGAGCATAAAATCGAAATATTTCAAGATTAAAGTCGAAATATATCGAGAATAAAATCGAAATATTTCAAGATTAAAGTCGAAATATATCGAGAATAAAGTCGAAATATTTCGACTTTATTCTCAAAATACATTTTGTCATTATTTCGAGATTAAAGTCAAAATTACAAACTGCTTTATACCTCTATGATGTGTTTTTCTTGAGAACTTGTAGTTAAATAACGACACCAACAGTATGCTTTGTCGGCTCATTTAGGTGCATGTTCTGGGGATCATATTTCACCAATTACACATCAGAAAATGTTTTAAAGCAGAATTTCTTTAGATTTACATTTACATTTATCTATACCTCTACGTGCTCAATTTTTTGAGAACTTGTATAATAGTTAAATAACGACACCCCCATTCGATCATTCGAATATACTCCAGGGATTCTACTGATACAAAGCCATATGCTAATCGCTGAAGTAAGCCTTTACACTTCTTCATTATTCCTTTTTTTTAGGAATAAGCCTTTATTCCGGCATTACATCGCTTGCCCATCCACACCACGTTCATCACAGATTTGTTAATCCACCTATTAATGCATCAACATTAACTAATGGGACCTTTGTGTAAATTTATATTGATTAATTGAATCACGGTAAAATGTATTAATATGCTTCCATGCTGTTACTGAAGAACGAAGCACAACCAAAATTTCCGAAACAAATAAATAAACAAACAAGCATGTGTAGAAATGAGTGAAGTTTACAATGTGGGCAAATTCCGATTGATTATTAGTTTAATTCCCAAGAACATATCCGTTAATGTACTCAACATGCTTGCTTCATTTAACGTGTATTAAAATATCAAGTTTTCATATTTACAAGTCGGTCAGTAGAAAGTGTTCAAAACACATGCTGTGTTTCCAAAAGACCTCTGTGATATATATATATATATATATAAACAGCTCTACTCTAACTGCAAAAGATGCTCTTCTTACTCAGTAATTTGGTCTCGTTTCTAGTCTAAATATCTAACAATTCTTAAATCAAGATGCATTTACTAGATCAGTAAAATGACATTAGATATTTGTTCTTGTTTTGTTGAAAATAAAATCATAATGAAGTGAGTTTTTGCTTAAAACAGGCAAAATGATCTGCAAATGGGGTGAGAAAAATAATTTATTTCTGATTAAGAAACAAGATTTCAATCAGAAATAAGATTATTTTTCTCTGTTTTACTCAAAAACTCTCTTCATTTAGATTTTATTTTCAACAAAACAAGAAGAAATATCTTATGTCGTTTTACTGATCTAGTAAATGCATCTTGATTTAAGAATTGTTAGATATTTAGACTAGAAACGAGACAAAATTACTGAATAAGAAGAGCATTTTTTGCAGTGTAAAGTTAGTATCAAAACACATAGACATAAGTTGATCGGCTGTCACTGCCCACCACGTTCTTGGCGGTGCATTTATAGACGCCATTGTCTCTGCTGGAAGGGTTTTGAATGACCAGTGAGCCCTGCGGATGGAGATATTTGTTCCCGTAAAGACGCGGCTGGACCCCAACCTTTAGCTGAAGGCCGTCAGGCATTTCCCAAACCACCTCGGCTTTAGGTGTGGCGAGAGGCATGCAGTTTATCTGAACCGCCACACCCGGCCGGGCGTAGGTCACCGGCGCGGGTCCCTTGGTTATCCGTACATTCCCCTATCGTACACAGACGTCCTTTGCACGGTTAGAGAGCCGTTATTCAGAACAGCATAACGCCCCGTGGCCTGCGGCCTGGTTAGGATGACTCCATTCGGCAAAGTCCACGTGAGTTTGGGCAATGGATGACCAGCGGATAAACAGTTGAGCTGCAGATTCTCACCGTTTATAATGCTGACAAGGGAGCTGTATTGGTTGATGATATCCGGCTTTCTGTTAGACTCCAATGTCACAGTCCGCTCGACGTATCCGGCGCTATTGCGCCCAACACACCGATATCGGCCCACCTCGGAAGCCGTCGGCTCTCGAATGACCAGAGTTCCATCGAACCAGTGATGAAAGCGGAAAATGCTGGTTCCCCTGAGAAGAGAAGTCCCGTTGGGGAGAATCCAGGTGATCTCCGGAGCTGGTCTTCCTTCTACGGAGCAGTTAAAGCTCACTGATTGGCCATTTGGAAGTGAGACGGATTCTGTCGGCGGACTTTTCAACCGGGGCTTTTCAACATCCTCGGTCACCTCGAGTTGCACCTGAAGTTGGCTTTCTCCACCTTCATTGCGTGCAATGCAAAGCATTGTCGCAGAGTCGCTTATCCTCGCCGCGCGGATATCCAGCGTACCGTTAAGGTGGACCGTGATCCGTGAGCCGTAGTGCGGCGCGGGAAGCGCGACATTATTGGAAAACACCCACATGATTCTTGGAACGGGGTTTCCGTTTGCTTTGCAGTCTAAAAGCACACGCTGGTCTTTCACGACAGATTTACGGATGATCCCAGGACTTTCGAATCCGTTGATGACCGGCGATGACACAAGGACTTCAACATGAATGACTTTCTTGTCCATTCCCACAACATTCCTGGCTGAGCAAGTATAATTTCCGGTGTGAAACCTCTGCACCTTCTGAATGTGCAAGGTGCCATCGTTGGCGATCTGGTACTTGTCGGAAACAGGCATTATGACACGTTGATTTGGAGATGTCCATGTGACGGTGGGAGTCGGTTCTCCTTTTGCGCTGCAGTTGAGGACGGCGGTTTCCCCGTAAGGAACTCGGATGATGCTGTAAGCGTTGTCTCGGATGATCGGTGCATCCGCCAATACCTTAATATGAACCTTCATTTCATCTTTCCCAATGCGATTCTCGGCATAGCACGTGTAGTCGCCTTCCTCTTTCATTCCCACTTGGTTTAAATACAACGTGCCGTTGTCGAACATTACGTATCTCTTGGTGCGGACCCATTTATCGTCGGACTGAAGGATGCTGTTCACCATGGTGCCGTCCGGAAGACTCCACGTGATCTCCGGATTGGGAAAACCTGAAGCGACGCAGTCCACTTTCAGATCTCCTCCGTACGACACCTTGTGATCGCTCAGTGATTTGTGGTCGATTTTAGCGGCTTTCATCATCACGTTGACTTTAAGGAGAACGTAGTCGTCACCCATTTTGTTTCTGGCCACACAAAGATAGTCGCCCTCGTCCTTCTCGGTCACTGACGTGATGGCGAGGGTGCCGTTAGCAAACACTTTCATTCTGCGATCAAAGCTGAAACGAGAGATAAAGATAAAAAATATTACTCTTTCTGAAATCCTTGATTTCTAGTGTGAGAACCCCACTATCTATCTATCTATCTATCTATCTATCTATCTATCTATCTATCTATCTATCTATCTATCTATCTATCTATCTATCTATCTATCTATCTATCTATCTATCTATCTATCTATCTATCTATCTATCTATCTATCTATCTATCTATCTATCTATCTAGTGTTGGGCAAGCTACTTGGAAAATGTAGTGAGCTAAGCTACCAGTTACTCTACATTAAATTAAGCTTCCCTACACTGAAGCTACCCCCCTGGGAAATGTAGCAAGCTAAGCTACAGCAACTTGACAAAAGTAGTTTACTACATCTAAGCTACTTTTTATTTATTTCATTTTATATTGAACCCACTTCACTCCAATCAATGCTATTTCAGTGATCAATAAAAGTCAAGCATATAGACACACTTTTTTTTTAGTTATACAAAAACTGTCCGAAATCAATTCGGTAACAAAAACATGTGATCCATAATATTAACAAAACCAGGGGCCTATTGCACAAAACCAGGATACGGGATTAAGCCGGATATCTTGGGGATCTTGTCATTTTTATGCAAAATTTAGTATACAGCTGTCATGTAAACATACCCTGAAGGCAAACTCATACCAAGAACGATAACGATAATGAAAGATAACTGTATATTAGCGGATAAATTGAGCCAGGATAACCAAAATATCCCAGCTTCATCCCTTATCCTAGTATTGTGCAATAGGCCCCTGGTGTCAAGAGAGAGTGTGTAAGTGTGTGTGTGTGTGTGTGTGTGTGTGTGTGTATGTTCATCTGTATGTGTATGATATGCATACACAACTGTGTGTTTGCATTTATGCGCAATTTAGACTTGGGCACTTTTGCAGGACAAACTGTAAGTTAATTTACAACTCAACTTGAACAAAAAAAGTCCAGTCCAGAAAGTACAGTAGCAAAATAATTAAGACCTGCTACAAACAGTAGCTACAAACATGGCAAAAAAAAAAAAAAAAACAGCCTGTGTGTGTGTGTGTGTTTTTTGTCACCGCGCGGACGATGCTCGTGCAAAAGCGAATTGAGCGCTAGGAGAAAAAAAACGTCAACTACATAGTGCATCCCGTCTTTACGCGCTCACTGCCAAATGAATACTTTGAAAGGCTCGCGCGCATCTGTGCGAGGCAGAAAGGAACGTAGAAAGTGAAGTATATCCGCGTTCTTATCAGTTGTGTTTCCAATTTGAGCTTGATCCTCAGAAATGCTTGGGGAAATGTAACGTTAGCTTGTGTGGACGCTACCGCACTACTTGATCAACAGAAGAGCTTCGCTACTGAAAAGCTATTTCATTGAGAAAACAGCGACGCTACCACCACGCTACTGAAAAATTTAGTTACGCTAGTAGCGACACTACTTGTAGCGACGCTACTGCCCAACACTGTCTGTCTATCTATCTATCTATCTATCTATCTATCTATCTATCTATCTATCTATCTATCTATCTATCTATCTATCTATCTATCTATCTATCTATCTATCTATCTATCTATCTATCTATCTATCTATCTATCTATATATATATATATATATATATATATATATATATATATATATATATATGTTATGATTATATTTCCAGAAAGAATGTATTTATTTTTTGTGAGGCTGAGCTGTATTTTCCATATGTCATCATCTAAACGCATCAAAGCTCCGAGGACCAGCACTAGTTGAATAGCTTGCCTTCCATTGAAGCTGCTATTTTCCATTGGACCATAGCTTTGACTGACGTGGGTCATCAGCCAATCAAATTTTGATGTGTAGTGATAAAACGACCCAGAGGCCCAGCGATGTGTCGGCGCGCTACCCCCCGCTGATGTCATCAGCCGTTTGAACTTTTCGCGGATTGTGAGCCTTCTGTGTGAAATGAGCTATGGCCGCCGCGGATGACAGGCTGCGTTTGAATGATCGATCCTGATGTCAAGCCGGTAATATTAGCTAGCAAGTGTTTTTTTCTGTTTCTTTTGATGTTCTAGTTGGTCCGTGTTTTTGTTTGTTTAAGAGTATTTGTGGCAGTGATCTGATTTTGATTCATTTCACTATTTGCCTAAACGGTGACACTTGAGTGCAGTGGTTTTATCAATAAATAGTCAAATTGCCTTTTTGTCTCACGTATACAGTTTTGCGTACAGTGTATTGTATTTGTAGAGTGTGTGTGTGTGTGTGTGTGTGTGTGTGTGGTGATGGGGGTTGTGTTGGCGACGGCGTGGGGTATGTTGATCGTTAGTGAAGGCCCTGACTGAAACCCCGCGGTACGCTACTGTCATTTACACATAAACACAAGAAACACGAGACACAAGATCAGGTTCACGAGAACCCGGCAAGATTTTTTACACATTAATTTATGAAATTCTCAATGACGAAATACATGACTAGAGTAATTTGCAAGTGCATTTGAAATGTTTAAATTAATATTGTAATGAATGTCATTACTATACAATAGTCAAAGGTGCAAAAAAAAGTACAAATAGAGACCGAATTTTTCTTCAAACATGAGACAGAGCTAAGTGATGGTTACGACTACACAGCCCAGCCCAAGGTAGCTTTCATCTTGGGAGATATTCGCATGCATGATCAGGGAGCCGCTTTCAAAAAGCAGGGGATTGAAATCGTGCTGAAAGCGTGCACACATACTTTTAAAATCGTGTGTACTCTAAATAGAGAGCAGTGGTGCTGAATGCACATTTTAACAGATGCTTCTATAATGCAATGAATTCTCCGCCACAGTCCTGTTTGTCATCTCGTCAAGTGATCAGTGCAGCTCGTGTTGGATGAGCTGATGGAATTGAAGCGACCGTTATCCACCTGAACTAAATAGTTTATTAACGACAGTGGAGGCGTAATGTAAATGTAGCGGTGGCATATCACACTCCGTCACGGCACTGTCATGTGAGACTTTTCACCTCGACAAGAGATCTCGTCACATTTTAATCTTGCGTGGCACAAGATCTCATCACACCCCTACTATCTGCATCTCTACAGTGGCACATGAAATATGGTCTATGTTTTGGTCGTGATATTAGGCTTTATTCCAATGTAATAAAAATGTGCACCAAGACAACAAAAATTTACACAAGAATCCTAATCAGATCAAGGCTGCACTGAGCAGATCGTAGAGAGCTTCAATGATCGACGTTAATTCAGAACTAATGTTTGCTAAACTGGATATGCTTTGTTGTTTTTCTCTTCTCTCTGTAGCCATTTCTTTCCTTATTATCTGCCTGCCCTCTGTAATTAATTACACTTCATGCTGTTTTGGCGTAAATGGATATAATTAAAAGAATTTCAAAGAGGCCAGAGACGGTAAAATCCTTGTGGTGTAGTATTTATGCTCAATAGAAGTTCTCCTTGTTTTGTTGGTATGCTTTAAAGTCCTCTTTGCATGTGAAATGTTTTATTATTATTTATTTACTTTTATTATATTTATGTTTATTTAATAATAATAATTATTATTATTATTTATTGCATTTATATAGCACTTTTCTCAGCACTCAAAGCGCTTTACATTGAAGGGGGAATCTCCTCCACCACCACCAATGTGCAGCATCCACCTGGATGATGCAACGGCAGCCATATTGCGCCAGAACACTCACCACACACCAGCTGATTGGTGGAGAGGAGACAGAGTGATGAAGCCAATCAGGAGAGGGGGATTATTAGGAGGCCATGATGGACAGGGGCCAGTGGGCAAGTTTGGCCAGGATGCCGGGGTTACACCCCTACTCTTTATCGAAGAACATCCTGGGATTTTTAACGACCACAGAGAGTCAGGACCTCGGTTTAACGTCTCATCCGAAGGACAGCTTTTCTATCATTCAATTTGCATTATTTAGTCTCTTTGCAAAGTCTGCATTAGATTGTGACAGATTCACAAGACAATCAGCACTGAAATGTGCCACTTCAACTGTTTAAATTAGACTGATATAACATTTACATTTATGCATTTGGCAGACGCTTTTATCCAAAGCGACTTACATTGCATCCAATGTACACATTTTTACATTGTTGTCAATTCTTGCTTTCCCTGGGAATCGAACCCATGACCTTGCCGTTGCTAGCGCCATGCTCTACTCATTGAGCTAAAGGAAATATAATCATTGATTGATGCATTTAAGATTTATAAATGCCCTCTTTACATGTGAAATGAGTAACAACACATTGTTGTGCTCAAACTGAGGGTTTCATACAGTATTTAACTTAACTATCATTTAATTCTCATCATTCAGCCTCTTTACATTACACTGTGACAGATCGACAGGCAATCGGCATTGAATTGTGCAACTCAAACGGTTCCGATTAGTTCCAAAATGATCATGGATCCTGAAATACAAGTATCCTAAATGGTTTCTTAACACTCGATAGGCATTGCTGACATGTTTGATTCCTCATTAACCTCCTTAGCTCTGGGACCATTGTTGGAGATTTCCGCCTGCACTCATTAAAAAAGCTTCCCATACACATACAGTGGTCACTAAATATACAATGTTGGTGTCATTTTACAGAAAATCATTTGAAGTCACACAAAACACTGCTAAAAAGTGATACACATTCAAATATATGTTGTCTGAGCTGTAATACAATTAATACTTCTTTTTTTGGGGGGGGGGGGGGGTATTCAGACAACATATACTTAAATGTTTATCACTTTTAACAGTGTTTTAGGACACACAAATTATGTATTTAGAGACCACCGTATGTGTGTATGAGAAGCATTTCAATTTGGGTAGACAAAATCCAGGCGTCCCAGAGTAATTTAGTGTATATAAGTTACTCTGTGTAAAACAAAGGCCAAAGTGATGCAAATCTCCAGAAAATAAAGACTCTAGGCTTTCAACTGGTACCACATATGAGGTCAGAGCTCCTCCACAGACATTTAAAATTTACATTATATACCTGATGATGTCTTTTAGGACCCTTATCTTGGAGTTTAAGGGGATAAATGACCCCTCACTGCAAAAAATGCTCTTCTTATTTAGTATTTGTGTCTTGTTTCCAGTCTAAATCTTTAAATATTCTTAAACCAAAATGCATTTACTACACTCTAAAAAATTCTGAGTAAAAAACAACCCAATATTGGGTAAAATATGGACTAACCCAGCAGTTGGGTTGTCTTAAGCAAATATTTAACCCAACCACGGGATTAAAACTACCCAATCGCTGGGTTAAAACAACCCAATTGCTGGGTTAGTCCATATTTGACCCAACATTGGGTTAAAACAACCCAGCATTTTTAGAGTGTAGATCAGTAAAATGACTGAAAAGATATTTGTTCTTGTTTTCTGGGGAAAAATATCTAAATGAAGTGAGTTTTTGCTTAAAACAGACAAAATGATCTGCCAATGGGATGAGAAAAATAATCTTATTTCTGATTGG
>NC_090176.1:51715614-51860614 GCF_024679245.1 Pseudorasbora parva
TTCTGGAGGTGCCGTGCGGTAGATGTTATAATTTGGTCCCTCGGTATGAGGTGTAATTGCATGCGTGTGGTAAACATCCGTTTGGTGTGGCGTTCTGAAAGTGTTTGATTCCTCCGGTAAACCGAAGTCCCCTGAAGAACTCTCTGTGTTGTCAATCGATCCTGGATGATCTTCATTCCCCATTTGAGTACTTTGTTGGGCAGTGTTAATTGATGCATTTTTTAGAGATGTTTTCTCACGGATTTTGGCCAAAAGATCAGCCCATTTCTGGGGGTCTATTTTGTTCTTGCCATTAACGGTTCTCTGATTCGTGACTGCAGTTCTGTTCAGTTCAGGCATGCCCTTTCTAAAGGGCCGTCTACGCCGAATGTTGCCTTGTGTTCTTCCATTCGGACCCCTCCTTCGATTAATAAAGCTTCTGTTTGGTTCTTTTCTCTCTTGAGTTTCAGAACCATCTCCAGAAGCATCTTCCACATCCTCCACAAAGGCTTTTACTTTAGTGGACACTCCCGAAGCAGACTGCGGACTAATTGGATAGCGTCGCAGCGGCTGGATTCCTCGCCGTCTCATGACAGTTAGTTTAGTAGCCAGTACATCCACGCCGTGCTCATTCATGGCGACACATTTGTAATATCCGTTGTTGTCAAGCTGACTATGAGGAAGGGACAAAGTCCCGTTGTCGAAGACTAAAGCCCTGGATGTATTTGCGTTGGCTTTCAGTACACTGCCATCTGGAAATATCCAATTCACCTCAGCATCTGGTGTTGCTGTAGTAAGACAGGGCAAGGAAGCAGATTCGCCAACAAACTTGGTTAACGCATTCCCAATCTCCTGACCTGGAAAAGGTGTTGAAGACTCCATAACTGATAAACGGAAAGGCATCACATCAATATCTCCTGCAACCTCAGCAATGCAGTAATAAACCCCGGAGTCTCTGTGCTCGACAGATTTAATGTGAAGCTTGCCGCTTCTTGAGACGCTCGCTCTATTGTCCGTCGAGCTGAACGCAGCTTTAATCTTCGACCCATCGGGCATTATCCAATGAACGGCTGCGTTTCCAGAGCTTTGCACTTTGCAGTCCATTTCAATCACGCCACCGACAACAGAACTGAAGCTCGTCTGGGTTTTATTGTCACGTTCAATCATGACCCAAGATCTGACGAGCTCCTTGTCAATGGTGGTTGTCAAATGAGTATTAAGAATGAGTCTCACACTTTTGGAGGAGGAATAAGGCCTGTTTAGCTTGAGGTTCATAAAGGACTGCATGAGCCATGGTGGGTGGGATAAAACATTAGCTCGGACGCCAGTGTAAAAGAAGGCATCCTTTTCGATGTCCTGTCTGTATCTGTAGCTCAGCTCCGGCTCTCTGCTCAGCATTATTTCCCTTCGCAGATGCATGGGCACTTCACTGTAGTAAGCAAGAAGCCTCCAAAAGCTTTCATAGCTGTCTCTATCCACAGGACACTCCACGTCCAAGAATAGAGTCACGTTAGCAGCGATCTGCTGAGATTTATTGTAATTCCAGGAGATTTTAGTGGAGTCTCTTGGTTCAAGAATTTGACAGATCATGTCCACTTTAGTCCCATGCTCGTCGGATAAACCAAAGGAGACATTTCCAAAAGGTGGTTTGATCCTGTCGCCGGGCAGAAGTTCACTGATGTTCTCCTCATGCGAGATGTTTTTCCCTGGAGAGCTGATAGCCGGTCCAGAGCAGATGAACTCTTTAAGATCAGAGATCTCTTGTCCTTTTAGGCGTTTTGGAAAAGAGCACAGTGGACAGAGCTGACCGCCGGCGAATGTTCTGTCCTTCTTGCATTTCATCACCCCTTGGAAAAAGAAACAAATTCAGATGGAATTTAAAATGTTCCAAACATTCAAACAGCACATTCCCAAACAGCAGATGCCTCTAAAGCTTTTTATGCTTTCTCACTTCCTGCTTTTTAATTATACAAATTGTGAAAAAAATGTATTCTAAACCTTTAGACCTAAGTGTTAATTCATCTCAAGATTTTCTGTTGAAAATCCTCACATTCAGGGCATAAAACTTGTCTCAAAAATGCCCAAAATGTATATAAATGCCCACAAAAATGATCAGATTTTGTTTTTGTATATAACACAGAATATAATTAAGCAATATTTAATATTAAATATTTTATATTTTATTGTTTCTTGTATTTTTGTCTTGTTTCTAGTCCAAACATCTAAAAACTCTTAAAACAGGAAGTATTTACTAGACAAGCAAAAGTAATTGTCTTGTTTTGGGGAAAAAATAACTCAAAATGAAGAGAGTTTTTGCTTAAAATAAGATAAATAATCTGCCAATGGGGTGAGAAAAATAATCTTGTTTTCTGTTTGAATTAAGATTATTTTTCTCACCCCATTGGCAGATTATTTATCTTATTTTAAGCAAAAACTCTCTTCATTTTGAGTTATTTTCCCAAAACAAGACAATTATTTTTGCTTGTCTAGTAAATACTTCTTGTTTTAAGAATTTTTAGATGTTTGGACTAGAAACAAGACAAAAATACTAAGAAAGAAACGCATTTTTGCAGCATCTGAAGAATAATGTTGAGTTTGAGATAGTGTTGTAGACCAAAACAACTCCTAAAGTTAATCTAAAAGATCCATATCTATTGTCTGAGAAATTACTTATATTTAATGAATAAATGTATTTACATTTTTATTTTTTCCCAAAATAAGACAGTAACTTTTGCTTTTCTAGGAATTTTTTGAAATTTTGACTAGAAACAAGACAAAAAATACTTAGTAAGAAATGTTTTTTTTGCCGTGCACACTGAGATTCAGGTCTTTTTGAAGCATTTGAAGCACCGGGAAATTGATTAATTACCCAAATTTTGCGCTCTCCAATCCTGTATCCAGCTCATCCGGCAGTCGCAGCTCCATGGGTTTCCGTACAGGAAAAGGTTCTCCATCTGAGGCATGTTCTCCAGCATGTTTCTGGGCAGCGTGCGGAGCAGGTTGTCAGACAGATACAGATGCTTTAGGCTGGACACGGGGAAGCGCTGTAGCAGTGAGAAGGTGCTGAAAGTGGCAGGATGGAGCTTTTGCAGATGATTGGCCTCTAGGTGGAGCAGACGGAGGGACGTCATCCCACTGAATGCCCCCGGATGGATGAACTTGATGCGGTTGTGGTCCAGATGGAGCCTAATAAGGCCCGTCAGACCAGAGAAGGTGTGCCCGGTTATGACTCTTAGCTTGTTGTAGCTCATTTTTAAAACCTGCAGGAAATTACAAAAAAATACAAGCCAGTAATTCTGCATTCTCTGTGAGAAACCTTCTACACAACAAAAAATGCTCTTAAAATTAGTAGAGTTTTTGCTTAAAATGAGATAAATAATCTGCCAATGGGGTGAGAAAAATAATCTTGTTTTCTGTTTGAATTAAGATTATTTTTCTCACCCCACTGGCAGATTATTTATCTTATTTTAAGCAAAAACTCTCTTCATTTTGTGTTATTTTCCCCCAAAACAAGACAATTACTTTTGCTTGTCTAGTAAATACTTGTTTTAAGAATTGTTGGATATTTGGACTAGAAACAAGACAAAAATACTGAGTAAGGAAATCATTTTTTGCAGTGTATGTAGGAGTATGAGGGTTATACAGCGTACACACTGCAAAAGATGCTCTTCTTACTCAGTATTTGTGTCTTGTTTCCAGTCCAAATATCTAACAATTCTTAAAACAAGATCCATTACTATATAAGTAAAATGACATTAGATATTTTTTCTTGTTTTGTTGAAAATAAGATCAAAATGAAGTGAGTTTTTGCATTAAACAGGTGAAATTATCTGTCAATGGGGTGATGTCAATAATCTTGTTTCTGATTGAAATCTTGTTTCCGTCCCGAACAGAAATAAGATTATTTTTCTCACCCCATTGGCAGATCATTTTCCTTGTTTTAAGCAAAATCTGTCTTCATTTCGATATTTTCCCCAGAAAACAAGGAAAAAATATGTTGTGTCATTTTACTGATCTAGTAAATGCATCTTGATTTAAGAATATTTAGATATTTGGACTAGAAACAAGACACAAATGCTAAATAAGAAGACATTTTTTTACAGTGTAGAGCAAGACCAATCAAGTTTTACCAGGCAGAAGTAATTAATTAGCACTAAATGAAGGCCTAGTGTGCTTCAAATGGCGGTGATTTTACCTGTAAGGAAACCAGATCCTGAAAAGCACCATCTGGTATTTTCTGCACATTGTTGCCGTGCATCATAAGCAGCTCTAGTTTCCGAAGGCCACCGAAAGACACGTCTGTGATGTGATTTATTGCGTTAAACCTGTTAAAAATTTAAAAAAGTTGCATTTAATAATCAGTATGGGTTATTGTAGTATGCTTGTTTCCACTACAGAACACAAAATACACTGCAAAAAATTCATTTCTTACTTAGTATTTTTGTCTTGTTTTTTAGTCCAAACATCTAAAAATTCTTAAAACAAGAAGTATTTACTAGACAAGCAAAATTAGTGTCTTGTTTTGGGTAAAAATGACTTGTTACAAGTTTATTACATGTCTAGTAAATGTTTCTTAATGTAAGAACTTTTAGATGTTTTGACTAGAACCAAGACAAAAATACTAAGTAAGAAGAGAAAATATATCATTTTAAGGGGAAAATAAGTTGATTTTTAATTTCATTGCATCAACACATCTCAAAAACGTTTGAGCCAAGGCCATGTTTCCCCCTGTGTGTCATCCCCTGTTCTTTTTATATCAGTCTGCAAACGTCTGGGGACTGAGGAGACGAGTTGCTCAAGTTTAGGAATAGGAATGTTGTCCCATTCTTGTCTAATACAGGCTTCTAGCTGCTCAACTGTCTTATGTCTTCTTTGTCGCACCTTCCTCTTTATGATGCGCCAAATGTTTTCTAATCGGTGAAAGATCTGGACTGCAGGCTTGTACATCATAGGGTCAGGGTTATGATAGGCTGAATAAATCTTTCCATGAATGTATGTTTTGTTAGGATAGGACAATATTTGAAAATCTAGAATCTGACAGTGCAAAAAAAGGGAAACATTGATAAAATCTCCTTTAATGTTGTACAACTGAAGTCCCTAGCAATGCATATTACTACTAATAATACATTTAGGATGTATTTATGGTCGGAAATGTACTAAATATCTTAATGGAACAGGATCTTAATATCATAATGATTTTTGACATGAAAGAAAAAATGACAATTCTGACCCATACAATGTATTGTTGGCTATTTATATATAAATAAAAGTTTTGTGCTCCAGGGTCACATATGATTATAACATGCTATACATTAAACAAAAGAACATCATTAGAAGTGGCCAGAGGTGGACAAAGTACACAACTTCATTATTTGAGTGAAAGTAAAAGTACTGCTGGTCAAATATTACTCCGTTAGAAGTGAAAGTTGTAGAAACAGATTTTTACTGAAGTAAAAGTACAGAAGTATTTGTTTTCAAAAGAACTTAAATATCAAAAGTAAATTTCCTTTTTTATGTCACCGCATTATTGTATTATAGTTGTATAAATGCACATTATGCCATCATGGTTTAAGCCAGTCAGTGACGCTCCATCTGACATACTAGCAGACGACTAACTTAAACTCATTTAAATACTTGTAGAAAAGTTACAAAGCTCTTTATAAAGCTGCTGTCACTTTAAGGCCGAATGCACGGATCCAATACACTGATACACATCTGATATTCTCACACTGTTCACCTTCTCTGAAGACAGAATCAACTTTGTTTATGTGAATACTCCACTAAATGAGCATTTGGACATCCGTCTTCTTCCATTTTGCTCTAAACTATAAATCAGTGTTTAATAAATGCTGTGAAATCATTGAACTTCACGAGACTCTACAAGAGTGATTCCTGAAAGGCTTTCTGCAAAAACCCAAACACCTTTTAAAGAAGAAAAAAATCATCACTGACTTTCAAAGCTGCGACAGAAACGACTTTCCACTTCGAGGACCTTGATAGAAATGTAGTGGAGTAAAGAGGACGATATTTGTCTTTCAGATGGAGTGAAGTTAAAGTCAGAAGTTTCCAGAAAAGATTATACTCAAGTAAATCTACTTAGTTACTGTCCAGCTCTGGAAGTGACTTACCCAAAATTAATGCGCTGAACTTGTTTGGAGATGCCCGTGGGCACCGCGGCGAGGGCACGGAAGGTGCAGTGCACTTCAGCGGCCGCCGAACACGCGCATTGCCACGGACAAACACCGCCGGAGACCGGAAGACTGACCATCAGCATCAACATCAGCACCAAACGGGAAGAGCCCATGATCACGCGCTTCTGAAGCGTTCAAGTCCCTCGATCACTCACTGTCAAAAAAGAAAAGTTGACATAACTTACACACTGCAAAAAATGCTGTTCTTATTTAGTATTATTGTCTTGTATCTAGTCTAAATATCTAAGAATGAATGCATATAAGAACAAGTTCTCCGTTTAGGATTAGAACTAAATCAAACCAAGTGCTATTTGGTGACGTGGATGATTACGTTGTGTTATCTGTCAATCATCGTATAAAGCCCGCCCTGACAATTTGATTGGTCTGAACAGTTTCTGTTCTGGTCATAATTACTCCACAACGGATCAAGTCCAGACCGAATTGCCCGGCCTCAAATGTTGGGGACGGGGCTAAATTTGGCTGGCATCCAGGCTACTCATTCCCAAATTTTGACAGAAATTTCCGTCTTTCTGTGTTTTCGCTGTCATTTGGAAACAACTTCTGAAGGAGTACTGTATCTCCTGATCAAAACACTGGAGAACAAGAAGCAGAAACATGCGATATATGTAAGAAGATGCATATGTAAAATAATGCGATCATCAACATTATACCGCATATAAATCAAAACTGCCTAATGTTACTGAATGAGATGTGGACCAGGACGAGTGACAGAGTAATTTTGTCTTGTTTCTAGTCTAAATATCTAACAATTCTTAAATCAAGATGCATTTACTAGATCAGTAAAACAACATGAGATATTTTTTCTTGTTTTGTTGAAAATCAAATCTAAATGAAGTGAGTTTTTGCTTAAAACAGGCAAAATGATCTGCCAATGGGGCGAGAAAAATAATCTTATTTCTGATTGAATTCTTGTTTCCGAACAGAAATACGATTATTTTTCTCACCCCATTGGCAGATAATTTTACCTGTTTTAAGCAAAAACTCACTTCATTTAGATTTTTTTCCCCAGAAAACAAGAATAAAAATCTTATGTAATTTTACTTATCTAGTAAATGCATCTTGATTTAAGAATATTTAGATGATTGGACTGGAAACAAGACACAAATACTACATAAGAAGAGCATTTGCAGTTCATTTAATTGTCAGTTAACTAAAACATAATCATTAGCCGAGAGCCGACAGCTGTCAAACATGACCCGACTGGATAAACTGAGCATTTATGATTCCTCCTTGAGATCGGGATTAGCTCCAAAGTATAAATGCATTCCTTAAGCAGCTTTCACAACTCATTTATTTAAGGAAATTAATGAAATCAAGTGAGCATGAAGACAAATAGCAGCTCAACAGTGACGAATGCTGAATGCATGAAGAAACTCAATAATACAGTCAAACCGAGAACGATTCAGACGCCAAATATAATGTTTCACTAGAGTTCATGTACGTGAGGAGAGCAGAATAAAGTCAACTGTGACGTCTCATACCCTAAACACTGAACACAATTTAGGCCCACAAGGATTCAGACACTCTGAGCACTGCAAAAAATGCTCTTCTTATTTAGTATTTTTGTCGTTTCCAGTCTAAATATTTAAAAATTATTAAATACAAGATGCATTTACTAGATCAGTAATATGACATAAGATATTTGTTCTTGTTTTCTGGGGAAAAATATCAAAATGAAGTGAATTTTTGCTTAAAACAGGCAAAATGATCTGCCAATGGGGTGAGAAAAATAATCTTATTTGTGTTCGGAAACAAGAATTCAATCAGAAATCAGATTATTTTTCTCACCCCATTGGCAGATCATTTTGCCTGTTTTAAGCAAAAACTCACTTCATTATGATTTTATTTTCAACAAAACAAGAAAAAATATCTTATGTCATTTTACTGATCTAGTAAATGCATCTGGATTTAAGAATTTTTATATATTTACACTAGAAAAAGACAAAAATAATGTTTGCAGTGAGCTGAGCATGTTTTGCTGAAGTGTTTTTTCTTGAATTGCTAATGTGACCTTTGACACCACAGACTGAACAAAATTAAGCATCGCTTGGTCATTGGTTGATATAAACTGGTATTATCTATTTGAGTGCTTAAATTCAACAGCTGATTATAATCCATTACATTCCTTTCTATCAAAGTTTTGACATTATCAAGATCAATTTGTTGTGACACAGAGCTCTTATTAAATTGTATTACCATTTTCTAAACTATAAACTGTGATAATGTGAGAAAATGTGAAATACATTTGGTTTGAAGTTTTAGCTCCACATATCAACTTTTTCCTAAGTTATGACGTTCATAAATGAAATGAAACTCACCTTGATATTCTGCTTTCGAGCCTTCATTTCCTTAAAGTCGATCATCTTCACATGGAAACCACTGGAATATCACAGCATCCTTTTTTAAACGTTCACCAGGTTTTAATGCTGGAAAAAAAAAAAGCTGAGGAAACTGTTGCTCATTCAAAAGCTCATACAATGAATATCGGGTTAGATACTTCACCGTCTGGATGAAAGCTTGGAGTGAAGCTGGAAAAGAGAGATTGTGAAACCCAAGCTAGAGAAAGGAGGAGCTAAAGGAGAGAAACCCCCTCAGATTATCTGCACTCGTTCGCAGCTGCTCCGTTTGATGCCACGGGCCAAAAACAACCAAGTGCTGAGCTATTAATACAAATAAAGGTTGTTTAGTGGCATTTACGGGTCTATTGAACCTCTCTAACATATAATGTGATGGCTCAACAAAAAAATAATCAACGCAGTTTGCATACATTATGACCACTTTGAGTGAATTTAGAGTTGGGGGAACTTAATAAAGCATCATAAACACAATTTATTAAGTAAAAAATGCTCTTCTTACTTAGTAATTTTGTCATGTCCAGTCTAAATATCTTCAAATTCTTAAATCAAGAAGCATTTACTACACTGAAAAAACAGGAAAACACACATTGTCCAGTTTACTTAATCTTATTATTTGCGATCTTTACTGTCCGAAAAAAAAGGTACATTTCTGTCACTGGGGCGGTACCCTAAGGTACAAAACCAAAAAGGTACTAATACACACTCTTAAAGTACTGATATGTACCTTTAAGGTACTGATACACACTCTTAAAGTACTAATACACACTCTTAAAGTACTGATATGTACCTTTAAGGTACTGATACACACTCTTAAAGTACTAATACACACTCTTAAAGTACTGATATGTACCTTTAAGGTACTGATACACACTCTTAAAGTACTGATATGTACCTTTAAGGTACTAATACACACTCTTAAAGTACTAATACACACTCTTAAAGTACTGATATGTACCTTTAAGGTACTGATACACACTCTTAAAGTACTAATACACACTCTTAAAGTACTGATATGTACCTTTAAGGTACTGATACACACTCTTAAAGTACTGATATGTACCTTTAAGGTACTAACACACACTCTTAAAGCACTGATACACACTCGTAAAGTACTGATATGTACCTTTAAGGTACTGATACACACTCTTAAAGTACTAATACACACTCTTAAAGTACTGATATGTACATTTAAGGTACTGATACACACTCTTAAAGTACTAATACACACTCTTAAAGTACTGATACGTACCTTTAAGGTACTGATACACACTCTTAAAGTACTGATATGTACGTTTAAAGTACTAATACACACTCTTAAAGTACTAATACACACTCTTAAAGTACTAATACACACTCTTAAAGTACTAATGCACACTCTTAAAGTACTAATACACACTCTTAAAGTACTGATATGTACCTTTAAGGTACTAATACACACTCTTAAAGTACTGATATGTACCTTTAAGGTACTAATACACACTCTTAAAGTACTGATATGTACCTTTAAGGTACTAATACACACTCTTAAAGTACTGATATGTACCTTTAAGGTACTAATACACACTCTTAAAGTACTGATATGTACCTTTAAGGTACTAATACACACTCTTAAAGTACTGATATGTACCTTTAAGGTACTAATACACACTCTTAAAGTACTGATATGTACATTTAAGGTACTGATACACAGTCTTAAAGTACTAATACACACTCTTAAAGTACTGATATGTACCTTTAAGGTACTGATACACACTCTTAAAGTACTGATATGTACCTTTAAGGTACTGATACACACTCTTAAAGCACTGATATGTACGTTTAAAGTACTAATACACACTCTTAAAGTACTAATACACACTCTTAAAGTACTAATACACACTCTTAAAGTACTGATATGTACCTTTAAGGTACTAATACACACTCTTAAAGCACTGATATGTACGTTTAAGGTACTAATACACACTCTTAAAGTACTAATACACACTCTTAAAGTACTGATATGTACATTTAAGGTACTGATACACACTCTTAAAGTACTAATACACACTCTTAAAGTACTAATACACACTCTTAAAGTACTGATATGTACATTTAAGGTACTAATACACACTCTTAAAGTACTGATATGTACCTTTAAGGTACTAATACACACTCTTAAAGTACTAATACACACTCTTAAAGTACTGATATGTACATTTAAGGTACTAATACACACTCTTAAAGTACTAATACACACTCTTAAAGTACTGATATGTACATTTAAGGTACTAATACACACTCTTAAAGTACTAATACACACTCTTAAAGTACTGATATGTACATTTAAGGTACTGATACACACTCTTAAAGTACTAATACACACTCTTAAAGTACTAATACACACTCTTAAAGTACTGATATGTACATTTAAGGTACTGATACACACTCTTAAAGTACTAATACACACTCTTAAAGTACTGATATGTACATTTAAGGTACTGATACACACTCTTAAAGTACTGATATGTACCTTTAAGGTACTGATACACACTCTTAAAGTACTGATATGTACATTTAAGGTACTAATACACACTCTTAAAGTACTAATACACACTCTTAAAGTACTGATATGTACATTTAAGGTACTGATACACACTCTTAAAGTACTAATACACACTCTTAAAGTACTAATACACACTCTTAAAGTACTGATATGTACATTTAAGGTACTAATACACACTCTTAAAGTACTGATATGTACCTTTAAGGTACTAATACACACTCTTAAAGTACTGATATGTACATTTTAAAGTACTAATACACACTCTTAAAGTACTGATATGTACATTTAAGGTACTAATACACACTCTTAAAGTACTGATACACACTCTTAAAGTACTGATATGTACATTTAAGGTACTGATACACACTCTTAAAGTACTAATACACACTCTTAAAGTACTGATATGTACATTTTAAAGTACTAATACACACTCTTAAAGTACTGATATGTACATTTAAGGTACTGATACACACTCTTAAAGTACTGATACACACTCTTAAAGTACTGATATGTACATTTAAGGTACTAATACACACTCTTAAAGTACTGATACACACTCTTAAAGTACTAATACACACTCTTAAAGTACTGATATGTACATTTTAAAGTACTAATACACACTCTTAAAGTACTGATATGTACATTTAAGGTACTGATACACACTCTTAAAGTACTAATACACACTCTTAAAGTACTGATATGTACATTTTAAAGTACTAATACACACTCTTAAAGTACTGATATGTACCTTTAAGGTACTAATACACACTCTTAAAGTACTAATACACACTCTTAAAGTACTGATATGTACATTTAAGGTACTAATACACACTCTTAAAGTACTGATATGTACCTTTAAGGTACTGATACACACTCTTAAAGTACTAATACACACTCTTAAAGTACTGATATGTACCTTTAAGGTACTGATACACACTCTTAAAGAACTGATATGTACCTTTAAGGTACTGATACACACTCTTAAAGCACTGATACACACTCTTAAAGTACTAATACACACTCTTAAAGTACTAATACACACTCATATAGTACTAATACACACTCTTAAAGTACTAATACACACTCTTAAAGTACTAATACACACCCTTAAAGTACTAATACACACTCTTAAAGTACTAATACACACTCTTAAAGTACTAATACACACTCTTAAAGTACTAATACACACTCTTAAAGTACTAATACACACTCTTAAAGTACTAATACACACTCTTAAAGTACTAATACACACTCTTAAAGTACTAATACACACCCTTAAAGTACTAATACACACTCTTAAAGTACTAATACACACTCTTAAAGTACTAATACACACTCTTAAAGTACTAATACACACTCTTAAAGTACTAATACACACTCTTAAAGTACTAATACACACTCTTAAAGTACTAATACACACTCTTAAAGTACTAATACACACTCTTAAAGTACTAATACACACTCTTAAAGTACTAATACACACTCTTAAAGTACTAATACACACTCTTAAAGTACTAATACACACTCTTAAAGTACTAATACACACTCTTAAAGTACTAATACACACTCTTAAAGTACTAATACACACTCTTAAAGTACTAATACACACTCTTAAAGTACTAATACACACTCTTAAAGTACTAATATGTACCATTTAGGGGTGAGTAAGGTACAAAGATGTACCTTTTCAGTTTTGTACCTTAGGGTACCGCCCCAGTGACAGAACTGTACCTTTTTTTCTGAGAGTGTATGCAACAAAAATTGTGTTTCTCTTCTAAACGTGATTTCTTTGCTTTTGATTAATGTAATTCTCTTAAATGTGCAATCTACTAGATTACATTATTTGGGGTGATTGTGAACCAATTAAATACTCAAACATGATTTTTTCTGAAACTGTAGTTCCCAGCATGCTTTGACGAGAAGAGTAAAATTGTTGAACTTAAGTGTTGTTTTATGTGTTTTGGGGCAAAATGACATAAGAGGGAGACTTTATATTGTTTAATAGGGTTTAATTATGTTGGAATAATTAGAACCATTTAAATTATACTGGGTTACCGTAGTGGAGAAGAGCGGAGCGATTGGACTGAGACCGCTCATGGCATTAAAGAGCATTTCATAACACTAGATATGATCATAGTGTGCTATTGCTGACTAACAGCAATCTTATAAATGAGTCAAGTGACAACAAAAAATTACAAAAACAAAATTCGCTTGTGATTTGACTAAAGAGGCAGGGTCTGAAGCCCCTCCTGTGCACACCACTGTTGTTAGGAAGCCATTTTAAAATCATTTTGAGATTACGCAATTGGTTTACTCAAAAATGACTTCATTCCATGATGTTGACTTAATTGAATCATGTGGAACCGATGTACATGATTAAATCATGTTAATCCAACACACCTTTTTTTTCAGTGTAGATAAATAAAATGACTTATTTTTTCTTGTTTTCGTAAAAATAAAATCTAAATGAAGTGAGTTTTTGCTTAAAACAGGCAAAATGATCTGCTAATGGGGTGAGAAAAATAATCTTGCCTGTTACTTCATTTAGAATTTTTTTAAACAAACATTTTTTCAGAAAACAAGCAAAAATATCATATGTCATTTTACTTTTACTAAGAATTTTTAGATATTTGGACTGGAAACAAGACACAAATACTAAATAAGAAGAGCATTTTTTTGCAGCGTTAGCCCTGAAACAAATGAATCTATTTCAGTTCAGATCCACAGCTATCATAGCACATGCTAACATAACTTAACATGTATATTTAATGAACAAGATATTACTTGTCACTGGCATTAAACACTAACAGGTCTTTCCCTTCACTAAAAATAAATCAATTCACACTTAAAGCGTACACTGCAAAAAAAAAATGCTTTACTTACTCAGTATTTTTGTCTTGTTTCTAGTCCAAACATCTAACAATTCTTAAAACAAGAAGTATTTACTAGACAAGCAAAAGTATTTTTTTCAAAAGCTTTCTCCAAACCCATCAGACCTTTGTTCATCTTCAGACACAAATGAAGATATTTCTTATGAAACCGCAGAGCCCTCTGTCTCTGACCCTCCATACAGCAGTTTAATGAACACTTTAAAGGTCCAGAAAGGAAGAAAAGACATCGTTAAAATTGTCCAGTGGTTCAGCCTTAATGTTATAAAGCCATGAGAATCCTTTAGTGTGCAAAAAAAACTAAAATAACGACTTTATTCAATGATTCTTATGTCTGTGTCGGTCTCCTGCACAGTTTTTCTTTTTGTTATGACAACTTTACGTGAATTTACGTTCAACCAACAAGCTACATTGAGTTAGAGGAACTAAATTTGCATCATGCGTCACATGATCATTGTTGACCAATGGCAAGCTGGCGTTCTGGTGTAGCTCTATTTACTACGTCAACTGCGGAGACTCACACACACACGTGAATAAATTGTCAAATGAGGAATTAATGACATAATTGACATTTTTGGGTGAACTAATTCTTTAATTTCAACATTTATTCTGTCCTAAAGCATACTGGGAACTAGAAATCCACTGCCTAACCTCCATAATTATCAAGACAATCTCATTAAGTTACCACAACCTAATAAAATAAAATAAAAAGAGACAAATAATATAGAAGTTTAAGTTGAAATTACAGATGATATTAGTTGATGTAATTATCAACGTTATTATCAATAGTCAACAGAACTTTGACAAAAATAACGTTTGCAACTTAAAATGTTTAATTTAATCAATAAATTAGAACATTTAACTTGCCACCATGCATTTATTAAAGTTTTTGTAAGCAAACCAAACCTTTGGGGAACCAATGATGGCATTGCTGCGGGAAAAAGAAAACAAAATGGATTGTTTTAACAATATAGAGATTAAACACTGATGAAATGAATAAACAGAAACATCCATATGCACAGACAATGACCTGCTTGATGATTCTCATGGCTTTACTCACAGTCTATTTTAGGTGCGCTTCCCACTGAAGACCGTCTGCAATCCGACACCATTCTTTACTATAAATAATTAAGGCAAAGAATTAACTATTTGTCACTATTTGTTTTGAACACCTAGAGCATGTGCATCAAATGCACTGTGCAATCTAAAAAAATCCAGGGTTAAAAACAACTCAGTGAATGTTTTTTAACCCAGCGGTTGGGTTAAATATTTGCTTAAAACGACCTAATTCCTAGGTTAAAACAACCCATTCGCTGAGTTAAAACAACCCAATTCCTAGGTTAAAACAACCCATTCGCTGAGTTAAAACAACCCAATTCCTAGATTAAAACAACCCATTCGCTGAGTTAAAACAACCCAATTCCTAGGTTAAAACAACCCATTCACTGAGTTAAAACAACCCAATCGCTGGGATAAAACAACCCAATTCCTAGGTTAAAACAACCCATTCGCTGAGATAAAACAACCCAATCGCTGGGTTAAAACAACCCAATTCCTAGGTTAAAACAACCCATTCACTGAGATAAAACAACCCAATCGCTGGGTTAAAACAACCTATTCCCTGAGTTAATACAACCCAATCGCTGGGTTAAAACAACCTATTCCCTGAGTTAAAACAACCCAATTCCTAGATTAAAACAACCCATTTTTTTGAGTTAAAACAACCAAATTCCTAGGTTAAAACAACCCAATTCCTAGATTAAAACAACCCATTCGCTGAGTTAAAACAACCCAATTCCTAGATTAAAACAACCCATTCGCTGAGTTAAAACAACCCAATTCCTAGGTTAAAACAACCCATTCACTGAGTTAAAACAACCCAATCGCTGGGTTAAAACAACCCAATTCCTAGGTTAAAACAACCCATTCGCTGAGATAAAAACAACCCAATCGCTGGGTTAAAACAACCTATTCCCTGAGTTAAAACAACCCAATTCCTAGATTAAAACAACCCATTCTTTGAGTTAAAACAACCAAATTCCTAGGTTAAAACAACCCAATTCCTAGATTAAAACAACCCATTCGCTGAGTTAAAACAACCCAATTCCTAGATTAAAACAACCCATTCGCGGAGTTAAAACAACCCAATTCCTAGGTTAAAACAACCCATTCACTGAGTTAAAACAACCCAATCGCTGGGTTAAAACAACCCAATTCCTAGGTTAAAACAACCCATTCACTGAGATAAAAACAACCCAATTCCTAGGTTAAAACAACCCATTCGCTGAGATAAAAACAACCCAATCGCTGGGTTAAAACAACCTATTCCCTGAGTTAAAACAACCCAATTCCTAGATTAAAACAACCCATTCGCTGAGTTAAAACAACCCAATTCCTAGATTAAAACAACCCATTCACTGAGTTAAAACAACCCAATTCCTAGGTTAAAACAACCCATTCCCTGAGTTAAAACAACCCAATTCCTAGGTTAAAACAACCCATTCCCTGAGTTAAAACAACCCAATTCCTAGGTTAAAACAACCCATTCACTGAGTTAAAACAACCCAATCGCTGGGTTAAAACAACCCAATCGCTGGGTTAAAACAACCTATTCCCTGAGTTAATACAACCCAGTCGCTGGGTTAAAACAACCTATTCCCTGAGTTAATACAACCCAATCGCTGGGTTAAAACAACCTATTCCCTGAGTTAAAACAACCCAATTCCTAGATTAAAACAACCCATTCTTTGAGTTAAAACAACCAAATTCCTAAGTTAAAACAACCCAATTCCTAGATTAAAACAACCCATTCGCTGAGTTAAAACAACCCAATTCCTAGATTAAAACAACCCATTCGCGGAGTTAAAACAACCCAATTCCTAGATTAAAACAACCCATTCACTGAGTTAAAACAACCCAATTCCTAGGTTAAAACCCATTCACTGAGTTAAAACAACTCAATCGCTGGGTTAAAACAACCCAATTCCTAGGTTAAAACAACCCATTCGCTGAGTTAAAACAACCCATTTCCTAGATTAAAACAACCCATTCGCTGAGTTAAAACAGCCGAATTCCTAGGTTAAAACAACCCATTCGCTGAGTTAAAACAACCCAATTGCTTGATTTGTCCATTTTCAACCCAACTTGATTTGTTTTAACTCAGCATTTTTTAAGTGTGTAAAGTGTGTAAATTAAAGTGTGTACCGTCCTGATGCACGCCTCCTCTTTGACTCCTGGTGTGTGTGACGCGAGGGTGTGTGTGTGTGTGTTTAGTCAGCGGTTCAGTAAACACCAGCTTCCAGGACACTGTTTCGGGTGGTCCTGGTCAAGCAAGACCCCAGTTAAAAATATCTTGGACTGTGCTTTTATTGGCTATTTTACACAGCAACAACAACAGAAGGGTGTGACAAACCACTATACACTGCTTCCAGCTACTACACAAGCCCTTTGTATTTACTTTATTTGCATTCATGCTCCAGGCACAGAACGCAAGCTTATTTAATGAAGAGTTACATAAGATATTTTCTTAGAAATAAGTGCTTTAATTTGGCAATTGAGGTTCAAGGAATTCACATTTTATAGTCCACAGAAGCATTCAGAGTTTTATTGTAAAGTGCAGATCTCTGACTGCATTAATGAGATAATAATAAACTGCATTACAAAGCAGATTATTTGCATAGCTGTGTTCTTAATTAAAATTAGAAGGTAGCGCTTTAGAAATAAGGCCCATTAGTTAACGTCAGCCAATGCATTAACTAACAATGAGCAAAGCATTTGTTGCAATATTTCTGTTGACACCAATCGACTGGTCTACTCTGCTCTGATTGGTCAGATGGCTCAGTCTGTTGTGATTGGTCAAGCTTTCTCTTTTTTTTCTTCATTATCTTGATATTTGCAGAATTTTGCAGTTAAACTAGTTTTAATTGGTTCACATTGTGCCAAAGAAAGCCCTTTATAAGCAATAAAATCATACACTGTCAGAAAAAAAGGTACATTTCTGTCACTGGGGTGGTACCCTAAGGTAAAAAACTGAAAAGCTACCGATATGTACCTTTAAGGTACTAATACACACTCTTAAAGTACTAATACACACTCTTAAAGTACTGATACACACTCTTAAAGTACTGATACACACTCTTAAAGTACTGATATGTGCCTTTAAGGTACTGATACACACTCTTAAAGTACTGATACACACTCTTAAAGTACTGATATGTGCCTTTAAGGTACTGATACACACTCTTAAAGTACTAATACACACTCTTAAAGTACTGATATGTACCTTTAAGGTACTGATACACACTCTTAAAGTACTGATACACACTCTTAAAGTACTGATACACACTCTTAAAGTACTAATACACACTCTTAAAGTACTGATATGTACCTTTAAGGTACTGATACACACTCTTAAAGTACTGATACACACTCTTAAAGTACTGATACACACTCTTAAAGTACTAATACACACTCTTAAAGTACTGATATGTACCTTTAAGGTACTAATACACACTCTTAAAGTACTAATACACACTCTTAAAGTACTGATATGTACCTTTCAGGTACTGATACACACTCTTAAAGTACTGATATGAACCTTTAAGGTACTGATACACACTCTTAAAGTACTGATATGAACCTTTAAGGTACTGATACACACTCTTAAAGTACTGATATGAACCTTTAAGGTACTGATACACACTCTTAAAGTACTGATATGAACCTTTAAGGTACTGATACACACTCTTAAAGTACTGATATGTACGTTTAAGGTACTAATACACACTCTTAAAGTACTAATACACACTCTTAAAGTACTGATATGTACCTTTAAGGTACTGATACACACTCTTAAAGTACTGATATGTACCTTTAAGGTACTGATACACACTCTTAAAGTACTGATACACACTCTTAAAGTACTGATATGAACCTTTAAGGTACTGATACACACTCTTAAAGTACTAATACACACTCTTAAAGAACTAATGCACACTCTTAAAGTACTGATATGTACCTTTAAGGTACTAATACACACTCTTAAAGTACTAATACACACTCTTAAAGTACTGATATGTACCTTTAAGGTACTAATACACACTCTTAAAGTACTGATATGTACCTTTAAGGCACTAATACACACTCTTAAAGTACTGATATGTACCTTTAAGGTACTAATACACACTCTTAAAGTACTAATACACACTCTTAAAGTACTGATATGTACCTTTCAGGTACTAATACACACTCTTAAAGTACTGATATGTACCTTTAAGGTACTGATACACACTCTTAAAGTACTGATACACACTCTTAAAGTACTGATATGTACCTTTAAGGTACTAATACACACTCATAAAGTACTAATGCACACTCTTAAAGTACTGATATGTACCTTTAAGGTACTAATGCACACTCTTAAAGTACTGATATGTACCTTTAAGGTACTAATACACACTCTTAAAGTACTAATACACACTCTTAAAGTACTAATGCACACTCTTAAAGTACTAATACACACTCTTAAAGTACTGATATGTACCTTTAAGGTACTAATACACACTCTTAAAGTACTAATACACACTCTTAAAGTACTGATATGTACCTTTCAGGTACTAATACACACACTTTTAAAGTACTGATATGTACCTTTAAGGTACTAATACACACTCTTAAAGTACTGATATGTACCTTTAATGTACTAATACACACTCTTAAAGTACTGATATGTACCTTTAAGGTACTGATACACACTCTTAAAGTACTAATACACACTCTTAAAGTACTGATATGTACCTTTAATGTACTAATACACACTCTTAAAGTACTGATATGTACCTTTAAGGTACTGATACACACTCTTAAAGTACTAAAACAATAAATGACAGTCGTCTGAACGTTCCCCTCCCAAGTCCTGTAGTGTGAGCCAGGCATAAGATGTACCTTTTCACTTTTGTATCTTAGAGTACCACCCCAGTGACAGCAATGTACCTTTTTTTCTGAGAGAATAAAAAAGGATGGCATTGATCTCTTCATATTAGCTTGGGATGCTTACCGGTGAATGCACTCTAAAAAAATGCTGGGTTAAAAACAACCCAAGTTGGGTTGAAAATGGACAAACCCAAAAATTGGGTTGTTTGAATGGGTCCATTCACTGGGTTCAAACAAACCTATTTCTGGGTTTGTCCATTTTCAACCCAACTTGGGTTGTTTTTAACCCAGCATTTTTTAGAGTGTGTGATGTGTGTGTCTGACAGGTTGTGTCCTTATGAAGGTCCTGAACAAGCGTCATTAGGATAAATGGGATCTCCAGATATTATAGACCTGTTGGATGTAAACAATCACTCAGCTTCAGCATTCAGAAAATATACTTGACATAAAATGACACACTCTTAAAAATGCTGGGTTAAAAACAACCCAAGTTGGGTTGAAAATGGACAAACCCAGATATTCCATTCAAACAACCCAATTTCTGGGTTTGTCCATTTTCAACCCAACTTGGGTTGTTTTTAACCCAGCATTTTTTAGAGTGCAGAGACCTGGTCTCCTCTCACACCACGTTATGATTGTTATTTCTGAAACCGTGTCAGTGTCTCGTCCCACTGGCAGATGAGCTGAAACCTGCAGATGGCCAACATCTTCTCAGAAGAACTGGAGGAAATTCACAGAGATCTCCAACTAATAAAAACTAATGAGCTGCAGACGCTTTTTATATAATTACTGAAGTTGTTTTTCTTTCCTTAAAAGAGACGCTGGATTCCTGCTGATTCATAATAATGTGATATTGCAATACTGATGGGTTTCTCAATCAAATATGACTGAAAGACACTTAAAACAGATCTGAACAGAAAACAGATGGATATCATTTCACATTCAATAACTTTATTGATAATCACTGAGCGCTCACCTTTATAACGGCTTTGAACAAGAGAAAAATGCATTGGTTAATATTAATCTTTTCAAATCAGAAAAAACATGCCTATGTTTAATGGGGGGGGGGGGGGGGTACTTAAGAAACAATCAGTATCATCATGGAAAAATAATATCTATCAATGTCCATATATATATATATATATATATATATATATATATATATATATATATATATATATATATATATATATATATATATATATATATATATATATATGAAAGCCCATTTCAGACACTAAATAATAATAATAATAATAATAATAATAATAATAATAATAATAATAATAATAATAATAATAATAATAATAATAATAATAATTTGTGCATAAAGTCACAATTCTGAGATAGAGTCACAATTCTGAGATATAAAGTCACAATTCTGAGATAAAAAAGTCACAATTCTGAGATATAAAGTCACAATTCTGAGATATATAGTCACAATTATGAGATACATAGTCACAATTCTGAGATATATAATCACAATTATGAGATATATAATCACAATTCTGAGATATATAGTCACAAATCTGAGATATATAGTCACAAATCTGAGATATATAGTCACAATTCGGATATATAGTCACAATTCTGAGATTATACGTCACAATTCTGAGATATAGTCACAATTCTGAGATATATAGTCACAATTCTGAGATATATAGACACAATTCTGAGATATAAAAGTCAATTCTGAGATATAAAGTCACAATTCTGAGATATAAAGTCACAATTCTGAGATATAAAAGTCACAATTCTGAGATATATAGTCACAATTCTTAGATATAAAGTCACAATTCTGAGATATAGTCACAATTCTGAGATATATAGTCACAATTCTGAGATATATAGTCACAATTCTGAGATATATAGACACAATTCTGAGATATAAAAGTCAATTCTGAGATATAAAGTCACAATTCTGAGATATATAGTCACAATTCTGAGATATAAAGTCACAATTCTGAAATATAAAGTCACAATTCTGAGATATAAAGTCACAATTCTGAGATATATAGTCACAATTCTGATAAATAAAATCAAAATTCTGAGATATATAGTCACAATTCTAAGATATATAGTCACAATTCTGAGATATATAGTCACAATTCTGAGATATAAAGTCACAATTCTGAGATATAATGTCACAATTCTGAGATATATAGTCACAATTCTGAGATATAAAGTCACAATTCTGATAAATAAAATCAAAATTCTGAGATATATAGTCACAATTCTGAGATATAAAGTCACAATTCTGAGATATAAAGTCACAATTCTGAGATATAAAGTCACAATTCTGAGATATATAGTCACAATTCTGATAAATAAAATCAAAATTCTGAGATATATAGTCACAATTCTAATATATATAGTCACAATTCTGAGATAAATAGTCACAATTCTGAGATATAAAGTCACAATTCTGAGATATAATGTCACAATTCTGAGATATATAGTCACAATTCTGAGATATAAAGTCACAATTCTGATAAATAAAATCAAAATTCTGAGATATATAGTCACAATTCTGAGATATAAAGTCACAATTCTGAGATATAAAGTCACAATTCTGAGATATAAAGTCACAATTCTGATAAATAAAATCAAAATTCTGAGATATAAAGTCACAATTCTAAGATATATAGTCACAATTCTGAGATATATAGTCACAATTCTGAGATATAAAGTCACAATTCTGAGATATAATGTCACAATTCTGAGATATATAGTCACAATTCTGAGATATATAGTCACAATTCTGAGATATAAAGTCACAATTCTGAGATATAATGTCACAATTCTGAGATATATAGTCACAATTCTGAGATATATAGTCACAATTCTGAGATATAAAGTCACAATTCTGATAAATAAAATCAAAATTCTGAGATATATAGTCACAATTCTGAGATATAAAGTCACAATTCTGAGATATATAGTCACAATTCTGAGATATATAGTCACAATTCTGAGATACATAGTCACAATTCTGAGATATAAAGTCACAATTCTGAGATATATAGTCACAATTCTGAGATATATAGTTACAATTCTGAGATATAAAGTCACAATTCTGAGATATATAGTCACAATTCTGAGATATATAGTTACAATTCTGAGATATAAAGTCACAATTCTGAGATATAAAGTCACAATTCTGAGATATATAGTTACAATTCTGAGATATAAAGTCACAATTCTGAGATATATAGTTACAATTCTGAGATATAAAGTCACAATTCTGAGATATATAGTCACAATTCTGAGATATATAGTCACAATTCTGAGATATAAAGTCACAATTCTGAGATATATAGTCACAATTCTGAGATATAAAGTCACAATTCTGATAAATAAAATCAAAATTCTGAGATATATAGTCACAATTCTGAGATATAAAGTCACAATTCTGAGATATAAAGTGACAATTCTGAGATATAAAGTGACAATTCTGAGATATATAGACACAATTCTGAGATATAAAGTCACAATTCTGAGATAAAAAGTCACAATTCTGAGATATATAGTCACAATTCTAAGATATATAGTCACAATTCTGAGATATAAAGTCACAATTCTGAGATATAAAGTCACAATTCTGAGATATATAGTTACAATTCTGAGATATAAAGTGACAATTCTGAGATATAAAAAGTCACAATTCTGAGATATATAGACACAATTCTGCGATATAAAAAGTCACAATTCTGAGATATATAGACACAATTCTGAGATATATAGTCACAATTCTGAGATATATAGTTACAATTCTGAGATATAAAGTCACAATTCTGAGATATATAGTCACAATTCTGAGATATAAAGTCACAATTCTGAGATATAAAGTCACAATTCTGAGATATATAGTCACAATTCTGAGATATATAGTCACAATTCTGAGATATAAAGTTACAATTCTGAGATATATAATCACAATTCTGAGATATATAGTCACAATTCTGAGATATATAGTCACAATTCTGAGATATAAAGTTACAATTCTGAGATATATAATCACAATTCTGAGATATATAGTCACAATTCTGAGATATATAGTCACAATTCTGAGATATAAAGTCACAATTCTGAGATATATAGTCACAATTCTGAGATATATAGTCACAATTCTGAGATATAAAGTCACAATTCTGAGATAAAAAAGTCACAATTCTGAGATATATAGTCACAATTCTGAGATATAAAGTCACAATTCTGAGATATAAAGTCACAATTCTGAGATATAAAGTCACAATTCTGAGATATATAGTCACAATTCTGAGATATATAGTCACAATTCTGAGATATATAGTCACAATTCTGAGATATAAAGTCACAATTCTGAGATATATAGTCACAATTCTGAGATATAAAGTCACAATTCTGAGATATATAGTCACAATTCTGAGATATAAAGTCACAATTCTGAGATATAAAGTCACAATTCTGAGATATAAAGTCACAATTCTGAGATATATAGTCACAATTCTGAGATATATAGTCACAATTCTGAGATATATAGTCACAATTCTGAGATATAAAGTCACAATTCTGAGATATAAAGTCACAATTCTGAGATAAAAAAGTCACAATTCTGAGATATAAAGTCACAATTCTGAGATATATAGTCACAATTCTGAGATATATAGTCACAATTCTGAGATATATAGTCACAATTCTGAGATATATATAATCACAATTCTGAGATATATAGTCACAATTCTGAGATATATAGTCACAATTCTGAGATATATAGTCACAATTCTGAGATATATATATAATCACAATTCTGAGATATAAAGTCACAATTCTGAGATATATAGTCACAATTCTGAGATATATAGTCACAATTCTGAGATATATAGACACAATTCTGAGATATATAGTCACAATTCTGAGATATATAGTCACAATTCTGAGATATATATTCACAATTCTGAGATATATATAATCACAATTCTGAGATATATAGTCACAATTCTGAGATATATAGTCACAATTCTGAGATATAAAGTCACAATTCTGAGATATATATAATCACAATTCTGAGATATATAGTCACAATTCTGAGATATAAAGTCACAATTCTGAGATATATAGTCACAATTCTGAGATATAAAGTCACAATTCTGAGATAAAAAAGTCACAATTCTGAGATATATAGTCACAATTCTGAGATATAAAGTCACAATTCTGAGATATAAAGTCACAATTCTGAGATATAAAGTCACAATTCTGAGATATATAGTCACAATTCTGAGATATATAGTCACAATTCTGAGATATATAGTCACAATTCTGAGATATAAAGTCACAATTCTGAGATATATAGTCACAATTCTGAGATATAAAGTCACAATTCTGAGATATATAGTCACAATTCTGAGATATAAAGTCACAATTCTGAGATATAAAGTCACAATTCTGAGATATAAAGTCACAATTCTGAGATATATAGTCACAATTCTGAGATATATAGTCACAATTCTGAGATATATAGTCACAATTCTGAGATATAAAGTCACAATTCTGAGATATAAAGTCACAATTCTGAGATAAAAAAGTCACAATTCTGAGATATAAAGTCACAATTCTGAGATATATAGTCACAATTCTGAGATATATAGTCACAATTCTGAGATATATAGTCACAATTCTGAGATATATATAATCACAATTCTGAGATATATAGTCACAATTCTGAGATATATAGTCACAATTCTGAGATATATAGTCACAATTCTGAGATATATATATAATCACAATTCTGAGATATAAAGTCACAATTCTGAGATATATAGTCACAATTCTGAGATATATAGTCACAATTCTGAGATATATAGACACAATTCTGAGATATATAGTCACAATTCTGAGATATATAGTCACAATTCTGAGATATATAGTCACAATTCTGAGATATATATAATCACAATTCTGAGATATATAGTCACAATTCTGAGATATATAGTCACAATTCTGAGATATAAAGTCACAATTCTGAGATATATATAATCACAATTCTGAGATATATAGTCACAATTCTGAGATATAAAGTCACAATTCTGAGATATATAGTCACAATTCTGAGATATAAAGTCACAATTCTGAGATATATAGTCACAATTCTGAGATATAAAGTCACAATTACTCTTTTTATGTTTTTATTTTGTGCCGGAAACGGACTTCCATAGATATCTGAGTGAATCGCTTCTCAAACAAGAACGGGCGGGGCTTGATTTAGTCTGTGGGGAATCGATTGGATGGTGGTGGTGGTTTGCTATTGGCCGATCTCATGCGAGTGACAGGTTGTCCCGCCCACATCATCAGAAAAGCTAAATCGTTGCAAGAGGGAAGGCGGGTTGTTCTGATTCAAGATTACGAGGAGGTAAGGTAATAAATACTGCAATATTCCATAAAAATACCTAAATTGTCCCTTTTGATTCTGGATCACGGGACCGAATCAGTGAAAGTCATTTAGAGTTCAGATCGCAGACACCTGCTAACGAGCGTGTCCAAAACAGCTGCATCTGTGGAGCATTAAAATATGTGTTCATAAGTCCAGATGAACGTCTGTTCTTCAACTCTGAGAGATTTTATAATCAGCAACATTATTAAGTCAACCACATTCAAGCTGTTCGATCAACCACAGAGGCCCGACCGCACATCACTGATCGTTTAAAGGTCAGTAGTTGTGTAATATTCAGGTTAAGAGTCCATTAATAAATAATGAGATTATTTAATATGCATTGTGAGAGTATTGCAAGGTCAATCCTTGTGTGCATAAAAGGAGAACTGTAAAGCCACATGTATATTAAACATAGAGCTTTTCACAATGTTTCAAAGCAGCTTTATAGAATATCATAGTATTCAAATATCTTAATATCTTCATGCCATATAGTCAGAGCGCTGGCCGATAATATCGTTTACATTTTGTGATAATACATGCAATCAATAAGTTAAGAAATGTCAATCAATTGCTTATTAAGAATGAGGCGTATTTTTATTTGACCTCACCTTAAACTCCAGTCCGAAACCCAAACTCAAGCCTAAAGACAGGGTTTATGAGAACATGTTGGAGCACATAAACCATACGATCTGCAGAAGATGAAAGCACACAAGAGTCAACAGCATCTGAAACTCATTGACCAACATATATTAGACACATGGCTTACAGACTTTAAACTTACTGAATTTAGCCGAATCATCCGGTTCTAGGCAGAGCGTCGGAGACGTCTTCAATGGTTTAAGTTTTATTTACAACTTTGAAAAATCATTATTTAAATGTATATGCCCAAGTCTTCTGTGCTGTGTGTGAGGAATAGACTCACATTTAAGTTCATTTCAGACCACCCTCTACTTTTTTGAATGGAAAAAAATATTCAAACATGCTAAAAATGGTCAAAATAGGTTTCATCAGTTGGATTAGATCACGTAATCCAGTCCAGTCTATCGTATACATTTATATTTTGCACAATATTCTGTGATTTTATTGACAGCACTATCGGATGAGAGCAAAAATGCCATATTTGAATAATTTGACAACATTATTTCACACTATTATTTACCTGTTTATTACAGTGAAGCTGCTTTAAAATGATCTGTGTTGTATAAAGTGCTGTAGAAATAAGTGGAAATATAAGTTTAAGTTTTTTCATGTTTTTAAAGAAGTCTCTTCTGTTTGCCAAAGCTGCATTTATTTGATCAAAACTATTACAAATTATGATATATTATTCCAATGCAAATCAGCTGTTTATCATAATTGCACTGTCTTCAGTGTCACGTGATGCTTCACTAATTATTCTCATATGCAGACTTCACAATATTTTAATAATATAAACATTTTCACTGTATTTTTTAATCAAATAAAGGCAGAATTGGAGCACATTTCTCAAAACATTGAAAATATTATATAGAACTACAAATTTAAAAAAAAGTGTTCAACATGTTGATTTTTACTATTGCTGCACCAGATTTTTTTTTTTTACCGAAACATGTAACAATAGTCAGGTCCGGCCCTGACCAATTTGCTGCCCTAGGCAAGATTTTACTTGGTGCCCCTTGTATCAAGGTTTTTATATGTTGGTTGTGTTTTTATAATTTTTAAAATAAAAATAAACACACACACACACACACACACACACACACACACACACACACACACACACACACACACACACACACACACACACACACACACACACACACACACACACACACAGCCCCTAAACCTACCCATCACAGGAAACATTCTGCATTTTTACTTTCTCAAAAAAACTCCTCCTGTATGATTTATAAGCATTTTGAAAAGTGGGGACCGGCTCACTTTTCAATGAGCCGGTTGAAAAGTGACTACTATCAGCTATTACTATCCTTATGGGGACATTTGGTCCCCACAATGTAATATAAACAAGGACACACACACACACACACACACACACACAGACACACACACACACACACACACACACACACACACACACACACACACACACACACACACACACACACACACACATACATATATACAAAAATGTGTGTATAAGTATATCCTCCACTAAACTATGCATGCTCATGTTTTCAATTAAACTTTTTAAGAATTTTTTATATTTAGTGTGCATTTTATTTTATTTTTTAGCTATTTTAGATAAACCTGTATATAAATATCATTACTAATTTCAGAAAATTAATTTTACAAACGCCATATATCCCCTTACAATTGCACAACTGAGTAAAAACGTTAGGCTATTAAAAAGAATTATGTTTATAAACAATTGACATGATTTTTACTGATTCTGATCACCCAGAACAGTTGCTAATATAAAGTTTAAGATAAAAATAACTGGAATTAATTCATAACATTCATATTTAGATAATGCATTTAGATAAAAATTCATTTCATCACTTTTCCTCTGTCTTTATCCCCTTATTCCTTTATATTCCTGTATCAGAGGGCTTAGGTCTTTTTGACACATTGGCCATCCGTCATAAATAATTCGGCAACTTTCACTGTCTGGCGCGAGCAAACAAGCACATTAAAAGCGAAAGCGTTCCTGTCTGTTAGACGCGCAAGAGGCGACGCAACAACAAATTCCCAACGTTAAACGGATTGCGCGTTCAATATCGGACACACTAAAGCACTCGCTGGGCAGGAGGAGATGGATGCGGTGGTCTGGGAAGAGTCTTTGGATTTGTTTAAGGGGTTTTTTTGTAATATTTCGAATTAATATTAATAAAAAGTAGCAGTAATAAAACCAGAAAAAAATCACTCATTTTGGCGCCCTATGGACAAGTGGCGCCCCTAGCATTTGCCTATTTCGCCTATGCCACGGGCCGGCCCTGACAATAGTCTTCATATAGCCAAAAACCTTCTACGAATTAGCCTAAATTCTGATATGCAATCGCATTTAGAGCGCTGGAAAACCAGACTGGGTGAATAGTATGAAGGTGATCCAATCTGATTTGCTTTGAAAATCCAACACAAATATAAAATGGATTAACAGATACTGGACAGCAAAATATGGGATTACCATTTCCAAATCCAGATCATTCACATCCAGATTAAACTATGAACAACTGGGCCCAGAAAACCATTGATCTGGAATGTGTGTGAGTCAATGCAGACTGAAAGGCATCCCTTGAAGGGTTTTCGAGGTCAGATGATCTTTGCAGTGGGTGTGTGTTTGGGTGTAATTGAGTTTTACAGCTCTGGGAGACTCACTGCAGTCTGAAGATGGGCGTGAAGCACAGCTGACCTTGCAGTTTAACAGAGACTCGTGCAGATGGTCATGAACATCATCTCGTGTCCTCAGCCGCTGATTGTTGGATGGCCTAGTTTTGAGAGCCGCCACTCCCCTCGATGAAACAGTGACTCCCTGGTGAAGTTCAGCAGGTTCAGTCAAGCAGTGAAGGTAAAAAACATGTTTCTAAAGGACAAATCCTAGTGATGACATGTAGATGGAGAAGATAAACGATCCCAGCACTGAGCCCTGAGGCACTCCCGTAGCCATTTAGACACCCTGTAGGACCCACCTAAGAGGTAAGACATTATCCACTGGAGTGCGGTTCCCGAGATGCCCTTTGTCATGGGGTTTGACAGGATGATCTTTTGGTTAACTGTGTCAAAAGCAGATCCAGAAATTTGAGTACTGAGGATTTGGAATATACCAACATTCAGAAGCAAAACACACTGCCTGAGGAATAAAAGGGGAAATATTTTTGGTGCAAAAAACATAATAAGGGAAAACTCCTTTAAATCTGTCAACATTTGCCACAAGTATTGGTTCGCCCCTTCAAATCACTGAGTTCAGGTGTTTAGTCGCTTCATGGCCACAGGTGTATAACTCCAGCTCTCGGCCTGCAGACGGTTCTACACACATTAGTGAAAGAATGGGTCGCTCTCAGGAGCTCAGTGAACTCAAGCGTGGGGCCGTGATAGGCTGACACCTGTGCAATAAGTCCATTCCTGACATTTCCTCACTACTAAATATTCCACGCTCAACTGTTAGTGGGATTATAACAAAGTGGAAGTCATTGGGAACAACAGCAACTCAGCCACGAAGTGTTAAATCCCAGAGCGGGGTCAGCACATGCTGAGGGTCACAGTGCGCAGAAGTCACCAACTTTCTGCAGAGTCAACAGCTCCAGACCTCCAGACTTCTGTGGCGTAGAGAGCTTCATTGGATGGGTTTCCATGGCCGAGCAGCTCATCCAAGCCTTACATCACCAAGAGCAATGCAAAGCGTGGGATGCAGTGGAGTAAAGCAGCCGCCACTGGACTCTAGAGCAGTGAGACGTGTTCTCTGAGCGACCAATCACGCTTCAGTCTGACAATCACATGGACGAGTCTGGGTTTGGCCGTCGCCAGGAGAACGGGACTTGCCTGACTGCATTGAGCCAAGTGTGAAGTTTAGTGGACGGGGGGTGGGGGGTTATGGTGGGGGTTGTTTTTCAGGGGTTGGCCCCTTAGTTCCAGTGAAATGAACCCTTAATGCTTCACCAAGACATTTTGGACAATTTATCCTGACTCTGTGGGAACAGTTTGTGGACGGCCCCTTCCTGTCCCAGCATGACTGCGCTCCAGTGCACAAAGCGTCGGCCCATAAAGACATGGATGAGGAGTTTGGTGTGGAGGAACTGGACTGGCCTGCACAGAGTCCTGAGCTCAACCCGATA
Organism: Pseudorasbora parva; assembly: GCF_024679245.1. Classification (NCBI taxonomy): domain Eukaryota; kingdom Metazoa; phylum Chordata; class Actinopteri; order Cypriniformes; family Gobionidae; genus Pseudorasbora; species Pseudorasbora parva. The sequence continues at coordinate 51,746,699 of NC_090176.1, forward strand.
GAACAGCTTTGGGATGAATTAGAGCGGAGACTGAGAGCCAGGCCTTCTCGTCCAACATCAGTGCCTGACCTCACAAATGAGCTTCTAGAAGAATGGGCAAAAATCCCCATAAACACACTCCTAAACCTTGAGGAAAGCCTTCCCAGAAGAGCTGGAGCTGTTAGAGAGGGTGGGCCGACTCCATATTAAACCCCACGGATTAACAATGGGACGGCATTAAAGCTCATGTGCGTGTAAAGACAGGCGTCCCAAAACAATATAATTTATATGGATTCTCTCTTAATGCAGCAAAGTTATGATATTGGAAATCAAAGCTGATGTGAGAGCATGCATACAGATGCAATCCTAAAATGTAAAAAACAAAAAAAACAAAAACACTAAAAACAAAGATTTCAGTAGTTAATGAAATCTCTAATCATAACCAACAGCAGCAGAACTCATTGGGAATTTAAAACAGATAAAAAAATAAAAAATAAAAAAAACATTTTATTGCCATCCCTGCTGATCAGGTGACAGATTAACTTTGAAATGGCCAGACAATCATTAATAAAGCTCAGCGACTAAATGAGGGGGATTTTCGGCCAGTGAACTGAAGACAGACTCTGAAATGACAGATAAATATTTACACTCGAGTTCTGCAGTAGATGAGTCTGAGTCTAGAGGAATGTCTGAGTCTCGCTCGTGCCAAATACAGGAACCCGAGAGACCGGCCATTACGACTCAAACATCAGCTGGGCAACATGCTGTATTATAGGGAAGTGTTCAACCTGACTGCTGGATTTCAGAAAAGGCTGATGTGTGTTTCCTCAATTACCGGCACGTTTAACCACACACCTCGGATCACGTGTATTCATCTATCTATTCATCTACTATATAAGAAAGAAAAAACTATAAAAGAAGGTCTCTTTTCTAACTAATTAAAAAGTGTTTCTGGGTCACTAACGACCCAATTATATTTTTCCTGTGCAACAGTAATTGAATCTCTCATGACTTAATCAATGCAACTAACCTTTATTCCTAAAGGTGATGATTTCTGAGACCAATGATGACGTGATGTTTAACGTAGACAAAAAAAATCCTCACACTTAAAATGGCTCCGCGATTTACAGCAGAGCAAGTCCTGTATGCAATCAAATATTAGTCTCACTGTCACTTCATGAAGGATCTGGTGAAGATGATATCAAAATAGTGATTTTGAAGACATTGAAAACAACAGTAGTTGAGAATATGGTTGAGATCGCAAATATGAGCCAGATGCTGAATGTACTGAGAGAAATGAGCTCTGACGATGGCAGTGATGATGTTCAAATCTGCTCAGATTTAATCCTTCCATGCTCCAAAATGCCTTTTGTGTGATTCCTTTTTGTTCAGATTTTATTGTTTTGACCCCGTCTCACACTTGAAGTACTAGCCTTTAAAACGCAGGAGTCGTTTTGTTCCAAAAAATATTTCAAATGTAGTTTCTACCACACAATTATTGGTGATTTTAAAGGGTGGGAATGTTTGTGATGGTTCTGATTAAAGATTAAACAAGTTAACTTATTGTTTGCATGTATAAATTACGCTGTGATGACCAAGTTGGCAACGGTTCCTCCTGACAGGAACACAAGCTCAGGAGTTTAATTGGGACTAAATGTGAAGCAGCTGCTGGACAGCAATGGAGTCTCAAACCTTTCATACCTTTGACAACAGAAAATTACAAAATAGTGTCAGGATGTGAGGTCGCACACATGGAGTTAATTACCCGTCAGTGCTGAGGTGATTATTATCTATTATCAACTTAACATTCATCGAGCGGAAACTGAGGAGTAATCATGACGTGGACAGAGCACTGGGCTTTATCAAATCGCCACAAAACAAGAAAAGGACGGCAAAACAACATTTGCACTCTAAAAAGAAATTACTCAACCCAATTTATTTATAAAGCACTTATGAAAAAACAACAAAACATACACTCTAAAAAATTCTGAGTAAAAAACAACCCAATGTTGGGTCAAATATGGACTAACCCAACAATTGGGCTGCCTTAACCCAGCAATTGGGTTGTCTTAAGCAAATATTTAACACAACCACAGGGTTAAAACAACCCATTTACTGGGTTAGTCCATATTTGACCCAACATTGGGTTAAAACAACCCAAAATCTTTTAGAGTGTAACACCAAGAAAATAATGCAACCGATTACTCACAGTTCTCAGACTAACGGCGTAAGCTTGATCAAATAAGTCTTCAAGCCCTTATTAAAAATGTCCATGCTTGACTGTACAAGTTAAAAATTCTCATTTATTGATTTAATTAAACTTTTTAAGTTGAAAACATTATTTTGATGAGTTCTATTTACATAATAATGTTGATCATTACATCAAGTTAATTTTGTGTAAATTAAACCAAAAATTACATTCAACATAATCCAATTAATTATGTTGAAGTGATTTTGAGTAATCAATCTAAAAATGAAGTTCTTCTAAGTCAGTGTACACTCTGGGTTGTTTTAACCCAAACGTTGGGTCAAATATGGACTTATGGCCATATTCGTTGGGTCAAATATGGTTTTAGGGCCGACAATTGGGTTGTTTTAACTCAGCGATTGGGTCGTTTTAATCCCACGGTTGGGTTAAAGATTTGCTTAAGACAAGTTAAAACAACCCAACTGCTGGGTTAGTCCATATTTGACCCAACATTGGGTTGTTTTTTACTCAGAATTTTTTAGAGTGTAGTTTGTTGGCTGAACATCATTTCCGAGGCGTGATGGCATCCATTTTATCCGTTTTCTTCTTCTTCTTCCACTATGGGTCTATGACAGCCCATAAACCGTGTGATAAAAAGTTGTGAAATTTGGCACAGTGATAGAGCACAGGCCAATCTTTCACCACAGCAAATTTGGAGTTTCTGATTCAATCCCTCCAGCGCCGCCAACTGTCCAAGGTTTCCCTTCCTTTTTTAGCATAAATGTACCAAATTTGGTCTGAATATGGCGTTGTGGAGATATAGCCTTGCGTCCAATTTGGCGTGCTTTTTGCCTAATTCGTTTGCATCTTAAGCCAATAGGATTGCACCCTCTGATGCCATTTCCTAGATGGTTAGTTCGATTTTCATTCTATCATCTACAGACCATGCAGGCAAAAAGCTGTCAAAAGCTTTTCGATAAACTCAACTGTTTTCGAATAACATGCAAACGAATTAGGCGAAAAGCACGCCAAATTGGACGCAAGGCTATATCTCCACAACGCCGTATTCAGACCAAATTTGGTACATGCACTCTAAAAAATTCTGAGTAAAAAACAACCCAATGTTGGGTCAAATATGGACTAAACCAGCAGTTGGGTTGTTTTAAACCCAGTGATTGGGTTGTCTTAAGCAAATATTTAACCACAGGATTAAAACAACCCAACTACTGGGTTAGTCCATGTTTGACCCAACATTGGGTTAAAACAACCCAGCAGGTTTTAGAGTGTGTAATCCCAAGCATGACCTGAGGCTACGCGCAGAGTTTCAGGACAGCACCACCTAATGGTCAAACGATACAGAATTAATGGTTCATCATCATAACATAAGCTCAAAAACTGGTCTCTTCTGATCCAGCGCATCGTGCCGAGTCAAGTCGAATGAGACCTATATTGACTTTTGTGGGAGTTGGCCATTTAGAATTTTGTCCTAAAATGCTGGATTTTAAGTAAGCATTAGCATATTGTTACGAAACTCAGTATGTGTCATTGGGACCATGCCCTGAAAGCACTCAAAAAGCTGAGACCGCGCCACATTGTGGTTAAACGTTCTAATGAAATCTCCGAAAATGATATTAACTTTTGATTCATTTAGCTTATTTTAATGAAACTAGAGCGTTGGTCAAATCATCTTCAGAGCATTACAGCGAAAGGTTATCAAAAGTCTTTATAAACCCAACCGTTTTTAAATAACAAGGGAACAAACGCTTGTGTGGAAGTGAGGCTATAAGACCAAACTTGTTACATGTCATCCCAAGCCTAACCTCAGGCTACATGCAGAGCTTCAGGACAGCACCTGGTCAAAATACATGGAATATTGCCTTTTTGCTCATAACTTCTGAATGGTTTGGGTCTCCTTGCAAGAGTGGTTTGGGTCTCCCAAAAATAAATATTTAACAAAAATGTTTTACTCTAAAAGTACTATGAAATTGAAGCCATATGTCTAAACAAATTGTGTTCCAAATTTGAAGTTGATATCACAAAAATTGAAGTCCCCATGAGATTTTGTTTAGGCGCTATACCAAAAATAGCCACCGGGTGTCATTCAATTTCCATTGATTGTTTATTTGATGTATTTTCCTGTAAATTTCTGTCCAAATATCACCTCCATCATAAAACAGTCACCAAATATGGAACATTGAGACTCAGACCTTTCCAATGATAGGTGTTTTGTCAAGATAAGAAAAGATTTTCATTACAAAGTAGTTATAGGTTACAACTGCTGTTATGAAGTAGATTTTTTTTTTGAGGGGCACTCTCGTCATAAATGACTATTTTACTGTCATCATGTAATCTTTTATCATAAAACAATGGGCACATATCTCTTCAGGACCTTTCCAACAATATATAGTTTGTCATGATTACATTAGGATTTAAGTGAAATATAGTGCATTGTTACATGGCAATGCTCTAGAGGTACTCAAAATGTTTCGAGACTCCGCCACGTTGCAGACAAAAGATATAATGAAATATCCAAAAATGCTAATAACTTTTGGTTAATTTTATCTATTTTAATGAAACTAAACGATTGGTCTAATTTTCACCAAAACTGGCTCAGATCATCTTTAGACCATGCCAGCAAAAAGTTATCGAAAGCTTTTTGATAGACCAAACTGTTCTTGAGTAATGCATCAACTAATTTGTTGGCATGATGCAAAGCTGATTCAGAGACAGTAAATCTGCAACCGTGTGTGAATTGACACCAGTCCTGTTATGTGTCATTGTCACTGTGCTTGCATGCCTTTTTGGTCCTTTTTGTGCTTGACCCTGTATTATTGTTTGCAGCTATAATTTCATTTGAAGTTGTTAAAATGATTGATGCAAACCGTTGTTTGTAGAGTGCATGTCATTTTTAATAATTTGATCATAGTGTTTATTTCATAGTGGTTATAAAATATAGACCTTAGTTACTTATGTTTTAGTTTAGTCATAGCATTTAATGGCAGTCCATCCAAAAAAGTGGAAATTACAACATGCAAGTAACAAACGTCATGAAAATCATTTTCATTTAAATGCTTAACATTTGTACTAAGAACTGAAAAAACTTCAAATCTTCAAAGTATTTTTAAAAACTGTACTTGTGGGTAATACTATTAACAAAACAAAAGGCACTTACCACAAGTGCACTTGAAGTGTGTTTATAACACACTTAGCAAATTTTCAAAAGCACATTTTAAAATCATTATTACTTTGTTATGGCAATGCTCACATTATTTCTTTTCCACAAGGGCAATGACATCATAAGGGTGAGCACATGGAAGCTAAGGCCTGAAACCAATAAACTCTGACATCAAAAAGGGGTTTGACGACCTTCAGAAGGTCAAACTGCAGCATAAGCGACGCCACATGCTGAGGACACCAGCGGCTTCAACGAATCCCAGATAAAGCTGCTGAGTGAAGCCTAAAGCCCCAGAGATCTGAGCGTTAACATCTGCAGCAATGACCAGAGACACAAACTGAAACATTAGCAAACTGACAGCAGAACGGCAGGAAAAGTCAATGCACAACAAACGGAGAGATTAGACACACGGCTATGATTATGAGAAATGCATGAATATGTGCTTCATAAATAAGCGTGCAGATCATTTCAGGGTCTAATTATTGGCACTGAAACAAGAACTGCAGGAGTGTAAACATTCGAAATGAGGAAATGCTTTTGCTCAGTCTGTAAAAGTTATAGAGATTATCTCCAACGCAAAAAAGTAGCAACAACAAGTTTCAACATTTAATAAGTAAAGTGTTTGTCCACACGGTGTGGGGACCACTCAAGGTTTTGCAAGGTAAATTAAAGCGTACGGAACCGCCTAAAAAATGTGTCTGGCTATGTTAGTGGGTTTCGTAGGCGTCTGTTTCCTGCAGGACAGAAAGCGTGAAAATGTCTTGGAAAGGTGAAAGTAAAGATGAAAAGATTGTTTGATCGCGGCACAGAAGATCAAGTTTTCAGTCCAGGCGATCAAGCATTAGTGTTGTTGCCTCACCCGGAATCTCAGTTTTGTGCAAAGTTTTCTATAATAATAATAATAATAATAATAATAATAATAATAATAATAATAAAAATAATTAGTTACATTTATATAGCGCTTTTCTATATCATATGCAGTTGTAAGGAGGGTTTCTAAACAGGATTATTTCATTGCTACTCCTCATTGAAAGAAAACTAACTGTGTCATGCCCTATATAGAGCACTGTCTGATCGTTCCCTATCCCCTATATAGAGCACTGTCTGATCGTTCCCTATCCCCTATATAGTGCACTGTCTGATTGTTCCCTATCCCCTATATAGTGCACTGTCTGATCGTTCCCCATCCCCTATATAGTGCACTGTCTGATTGTTCCCTATCCCCTATATAGAGCACTGTCTGATCGTTCCCTATCCCCTATATAGTGCACTGTCTGATTGTTCCCTATCCCCTATATAGAGCACTGTCTGATCGTTCCCCATCCCCTATATAGTGCACTGTCTGATCGTTCCCTATCCCCTATATAGAGCACTGTCTGATCGTTCCCCATCCCCTATATAGAGCACTGTCTGATCGTTCCCCATCCCCTATATAGAGCACTGTCTGATCTTTCCCTATCCGCTATATAGTGCACTGTCTGATCGTTCACTATCCCCTATATAGTGCACAGTCTAATCAGTCCCTATCCCCTATATAGTGCACTGTCTGATCGTTCCCTATCCCCTATATAGTGCACTGTCTGATCGCTCCTATCCCCTATATAGTGCACTGTCTGATCGGTCCCTATCCCCTATATAGTGCACTGTCTGATCGTTCCCTATCCCCTATATAGAACACTGTCTGATCGTTCCCTGTCCCCTATATAGAGCACTGTCTGATCGTTCCCTATCCCCTATATAGTGCACTGTCTGATCGTTCCCTATCCCCTATATAGTGCACTGTTTGATCGTTCCCTATCCCCTATATAGTGCACTGTCTGATCTTTCCCTATCCCCTATATAGTGCACTGTCTGATCGTTCCCTATCCCCTATATAGAGCACTGTCTGATCGTTCCCTATCCCCTATATAGAGCACTGTCTGATGGTTCCCTATCCCCTATATAGAGCACTGTCTGATCATTCCCTATCCCCTATATAGAGCACTGTCTGATCGTTCCCTATCCCCTATATAGTGCACTGTGTGATCATTCCATATCCCCTATATAGTGCACTGTCTGATCGTTCCCTATCCCCTATATAGTGCACTGTCTGATTATTCCATATCCCCTATATAGAGCACTGTCTGATCGTTCCCTATCCCCTATATAGTGCACTGTCTGATCGTTCCCTATCCCCTATATAGTGCACTGTCTGATTATTCCCTATCCCCTATATAGAGCACTGTCTGATCGTTCCCTATCCCCTATATAGTGCACTGTCTGATCGTTCCCTATCCCCTATATAGTGCACTGTCTGATTATTCCCTATCCCCTATATAGAGCACTGTCTGATCGTTCCCTATCCCCTATATAGTGCACTGTCTGATCGTTCCCTATCCCCTATATAGAGCACTGTCTGATCGTTCCCTATCCCCTATATAGTGCACTGTCTGATCGTTCCATATCCCCTATATAGTGCACTGTCTGATCGTTCCCTATCCCCTATATAGAGCACTGTCTGATCGTTCCCTATCCCCTATATAGTGCACTGTCTGATCATTCCATATCCCCTATATAGTGCACTGTCTGATCGTTCCCTATCCCCTATATAGTGCACTGTCTGATCATTCCCTATCCCCTATATAGAGCACTGTCTGATCGTTCCCTTTCCCCTATATAGTGCACTGTCTGATCATTCCATATCCCCTATATAGTGCACTGTCTGATTGTTCCCTATCCCCTATATAGTGCACTGTCTGATTATTCCCTATCCCCTATATAGAGCACTGTCTGATCGTTCCATATCCCCTATATAGTGCACTGTCTGATCGTTCCCTATCCCCTATATAGAGCACTGTCTGATCGTTCCCTATCCCCTATATAGAGCACTGTCTGATCGTTCCCTATCCCCTATATAGAGCACTGTCTGATCGTTCCCTATCCCCTATAATAGAGCACTGTCTGATCGTTCACGATCCCTTATATAGTGCACTGTCTGATCGTTCCCTATCCCCTATATAGAACACTGTCTGATCGTTCCCTATCCCCTATATAGAGCACTGTCTGATCGTTCCCCATCCCCTATATAGTGCACTGTCTGATCGTTCCCTATCCCCTATATAGTGCACTGTTTGATCGTTCCCTATCCCCTATATAGTGCACTGTCTGATCTTTCCCTATCCCCTATATAGTGCACTGTCTGATCGTTCCCTATCCCCTATATAGAGAACTGTGTGATCGTTCCCCATCCGCTATATAGTGCACTGTCTGATCGTTCCCTATCCCCTATATAGAGCACTGTCTGATCGTTCCCTATCCCCTATATAGAGCACTGTCTGATGGTTCCCTATCCCCTATATAGAGCACTGTTTGATCGTTCCCTATCCCCTATATAGTGCACTGTCCGATGGTTCCCTATCCCCTATATAGAGCACTGTCTGATCGATCCCTATCCCCTATATAGTGCACTGTCTGATGGTTCCCTATCCCCTATATAGAGCACTGTCTGATCGTTCCCTATCCCCTATATAGTGCACTGTCTGATGGTTCCCTATCCCCTATATAGAGCACTGTCTGATCCCATATATAGAGCACTGTCTGATCGTTCCTATCCCCTATATAGAGCACTGTCTGATCCCATATATAGAGCACTGTCTGATCGTTCCCTATCCCCTATATAGAGCACTGTCTGATCGTTCCCTATCCCATATATAGTGCACTGTCTGATCGTTCCCTATCCCCTATATAGAGCACTGTCTGATCGTTCCCTATCCCCTATATAGTGCACTGTCTGATCGTGTAGAAAACAGTAAATGTGTTAAGTGATTGATTTCAGCTGCAGCTTCAGCGTCTGTTATTATAGGCGGTCGCAGCTCTAGATTCTAGAGAGCTTTTGATTGGACATAAAATCTGATGAGAAGCTGAAGTGCACAGTGATGTCATCAGAATCATTGATCCCTATTGGTGGAAGTGAGAGACTGTAAGTTTTGAACGCTTATATCTTTTAAATGTGAATCTGTCATTGTTTTGAAGCTTAGAGATAACAGTAAGACTAACATTCACACTTAATGTGATGTTTGGGGAAATTGATGTGTTCACCTAAACAAAGCTGTGATAAACATGTTTACCACAATGTTTCTGCTGAAATCCAAATTATGAGTCTAGATTTAAGATGTTTCTCTGATATTATAAGCCTCACTATTTGTGTAACCAGGAAGGAATAGTGTGTCTCCCGCAGCCGTAATTCTGTTGTGTGTTCAGCTTTTGTTTGCTTTGCTGCTTTTGTTGTGTTGTGCAGCTCCAGGCTTTACTGTCATGATCTGCCTGAGAAATGAAGACATAAATGGCCATGATGGTGTGTGTGTGTTTGTGTGATTTCCACAGGCAGTGAGATGAATAGCAGTGTGTGGGTGCGGCTGTGAGGGGAAAAGACATCCGTCTGCACTAATAATCACTGACAGAATCCACAGACTCCCTACAGGAAGAGCAAAAGAAAACAAGAAACACTTTACAGTGAGAGGCCATTGGTTAATGAGTCAAAGAGTGTTACACTGCATGAAGCAATGAAACCAGAGACTCGTCTGTTAATGAAATATGAGCGGAAAGACACTTCTTGTGTGTGTGTGTGTGTGTGTGTGTGTGTGTGTGTGTGTGTGTGTGTGTGTGTGTGTGTGTGTGTGTGTGTGTGTGTGTGTCAAACATGATGAATGATGTGGAACTATCTGTGTTTTGAGCAAGATGGAGAGGGAAAATCTCATGATGTACAACTTCTGCTGCTCTTCTGAAAGCTTTTACTCTGAGACATGAGGGAAACCAGGCAAAACTGTGTCATATACACCCAGATATGAGGTCATGACTCGCATATGACAAATTACACACATATGACTGCAAAAACAACGATGATTTTAAGAGTAATTGAAAGCAAACATGATGAAGTGCAGAAGAAGAGATGTGTATCCGATAAGGATCAAAAGGGAAAGATTCAACTGACAAAGGAGAATTTCTAGAACACATGTTTGGAGACACTTCAAATGTGCTTTAAGATGAATAAATCATGAGAACATAAAATACCAATTTAGTCTGTTAACTGTCAGTGTCCCGGCACACTTTATGACCACCACTGGACTCTAGAGCAGTGAGACGTGTTCTCTGAGCGACCAATCACGCTTCAGTGGGACAATCCCATGGACGAGTCTGGGTTTGGTGGTCGCCAGGAGAACGGGACTCGCCTGACTGCATTGTGCCAAGTGTAAAGTTAAGTGGAAGGGGAATTATGGGGTGGGGTTGTTTTTCAGGGGTTGGCCCCTTAGTTCCAGTGAAAGGAACTCTAAATGCTTCACCAAGACATTTTGGACAATTTCATGCTCTCAACTTTGTGGGATCAGTTTGTGGACAGCCCCTTCCTGTCCCAGCATGACTGCGCTCCAATGCACAAAGCGTCGCTCCATAAAGACATGGATGAGGAGTTTGGTGTGGAGGAACTGGACTGGCCTGCACCGAGTCCTGACACAGAAAAGGGTGTGTTCACATTTTGGATGGTTTGGTTCGATTAAAAACTCTGGTGCGATTGCTAAATATGGAATTGTTCAAACTTGTAGTTAGGTTTGCTTTGTTCATTTGGTCTGGACCAAACATTTTTTTTTTACTAATGGTCCACTTAGCGTTCACATTGGCATTTTAACACCAAACCTGAAGGCATAGGGATATGTTGCTACCCAATTATTTGGCTTATCCACCGATTAGCCAGAAGTTAATGCTGGTTCTGATAGAAAGCTGTCAGAATAAACAGAGCAGCTCAGTTTGAGGCGTATGGACCAGTCAGGGTGACCTCTGACCCCTGACCCCGCCGAAAGCACCAACAGTGGCACGTGAGCATCAGAGCTGGACCACGGAGCAATGGAAGAAGGTGGCCTGGTCTGAGGAATCACGTGTTCTTCTACATCACATGGATGGCCGGGTGTGTGTGTGTGTGTGTGTGGCTTACCTGGGGAACACATGGCCCCAGGATGCACTATGGGAAGAAGGCGAGCCGGCGGAGGCAGTGTGATGCTTTGGCCAATGTTCTGCTGGGAAACCTTGGGTCCTCCATCCATGTGGATGTTACTTTGACACGCTCCACCTACCTAAGCATTGCTGAGACCATGTTCAGCCTTTCATGGAAACGGTATTCTGGTGGCTGTGTCTCTTCCAGCAGGATAATGCTCCTGACACAAAGCACAAATGCTTCAGGAATGGTTTGAGGAGCACAACAACCAGTTTGAGGCGTCGAATCGGCCTCCAGATTCCCCAGATCTCAATCCAATCGAGCATCTGTGGGATAAGCTGAACAAACAAGTCCAATCTGTGGAGGCTCTGCCTCACAACTTACAGGACTTAAAGGATCTGCTGCTAACATCTTGGTGCCAGATACAATACCACAGCACACCTTCAGGGCTCTAGAGGAGTCGACGGGTCAGCAAAAGGGGGACCAACTAAATATAAGGGTCATTATGTTATGCCTGATCGGTGTATACCTGTGTTAAGTGTGTCTCACGTATTAAACAGCACACGTACCTGTCTGAGCATCGGAAAGGACAAGCAATGCTAAACTATACGCGTTAACTATGTGTTTTCAGCTCTTTTGAAGCCCTTAATATAAAGCAGGTCATAAGACTTTTTTGGTCCAGACCAAAAGAACCAAACACATCATTAAACGTCTATTTGACACACTCATCTGCTGAGTGTCTTTAAGAAGAGACCAACCTTAGGTCTGTAATGAATCAAAACCTTTTAAGTTCAGGTGCCGGTTGCATAAACCACTTAGACTAGTCTTAAAAGTAAGGCATCTAATTTTTTTCTTTAAGACTGGTCCTAACTTTTAAAAATCAGTTACATAAAATGATAGATCGGTTCAATTTGAATTAGAAAAGTTACATTTTGACTAATTGCTGGTTGGACAAATAAGTGCTTTAGACACAGTCTTAACATAAGACTGCTCTTCTGCCTCATCCAAGATGGCAGAAACTATGTTGGTCTTGTATTGTTTGTTTCTTGTTTGGAAAAGGCATCTCTTTTAAATATAATTTTTTTACCCTGAGAATTACAACTTATGGACTTCTAAAGCATACTGAGTGGATAACTGTTCTACCGTGGAGTTTACTCGCCTTTTTCTGGTATTTTGGGCCGTTGGATCTCAGCACGACTCACAATTTGCATCATTGCATTAGAACAGCAAGAGGTACATCTGTTTTTTGTTTTTGTTTTGCCTTGAATGGGTGATACCCTGATAAGTGATAAGAAATCATTGATTGACATTGAGGCACAATACTGTGTTTTATTGGTGACTGATTTTAAACTTGATTTTGCTAGCGTCTTTTGCATAGCTTAGCTAGCTGAGGACAAGTAGCCATTTTGTGCTTTGGCTACACTACTTGGATTTTTATTCTAATCTTTTTCACCTGTAGCCTAATCCACACTCCACTACTAAACAGCTAGTTTCCACTTGTTTTAAACTTAGACTCTGTTACTAGCCATGACCAGCAACTAGCCCCATGAATTAACTCTAACACTTGGAGGCACTACTTGCAGCAAAGTGGGTGGCTTTCTTTTAGCTGCTACCGGCTAGCTACCACTAGCTGCAGTTAAACGCTCACTACTTGCCGTTACCAGCTACTACCTAAATCACATTTAGCGGATTTCTGCCTACCTCAGCTGTGGCTTTCATCCCCTCACTACTATCATCGTCGTGCCCCTGCTTACTACGGCCTCAGCTCCCTCCATCCCATCAGCTGCTCTCATCTCTGGGCTGTCATCTGATACAGTCTCAGCCTCTTCTTCCACCACTGGATTTATCCTCTGCTTAAGTCTCCATCCCATCAGCTGCTCTCATCTCTGGGCTGTCATCTGATACAGTCTCAGCCTCTTCTTCCACCACTGGATTTGTCGTCTGCTACAGTCTCAGCTTCCTCCATCCCATCAACTGCTATCATTAGCTGCTCTCATCTCTGGGCTGTCATCTGATACAGTCTCAGCCTCATCTTCCACCACTGGATTTGTCGTCTGCTACAGTCTCAGCTTCCTCCATCCCATCAGCTGCTCCCATCAGCTGCTCTCTTCTCTGGGCTGTCATCTTATACAGTCTCAGCCTCATCTTCCACCACTGGACTTGTCGTCTGCTACAGTCTCAGCTTCCTCCATCCCATCAACTGCTCCCATCAGCTGCTCTCATCTCTGGGCTGTCATCTGATACAGTCTCAGCCTCATCTTCCACCACTGGATTTGTCGTCTGCTACAGTCTCAGCTTCCTCCATCCCATCAGCTGCTCCCATCAGCTGCTCTCTTCTCTGGGCTGTCATCTTATACAGTCTCAGCCTCATCTTCCACCACTGGACTTGTCGTCTGCTACAGTCTCAGCTTCCTCCATCCCATCAACTGCTCCCATCAGCTGCTCTCATCTCTGGGCTGTCATCTGATACAGTCTCAGCCTCATCTTCCACCACTGGATTTGTCGTCTGCTACAGTCTCAGCTTCGTCCATCCCATCAGCTGCTCTCATCTCTGGGCTGTCATCTGATACAGTCTCAGCCTCATCTTCCACCACTGGACTTGTCGTCTGCTACAGTCTCAGCTTCCTCCATCCCATCAACTGCTCCCATCAGCTGCTCTCATCTCTGGGCTGTCATCTGATACAGTCTCAGCCTCATCTTCCACCACTGGATTTGTCGTCTGCTACAGTCTCAGCTTCGTCCATCCCATCAGCTGCTCTCATCTCTGGGCTGTCATCTGATACAGTCTCAGCCTCATCTTCCACCACTGGACTTGTCGTCTGCTACAGTCTCAGCTTCCTCCATCCCATCAACTGCTCTCATCAGCTGCTCTCATCTCTGGGCTGTCATCTGATACAGTCTCAGCCTCATCTTCCACCACTGGACTTGTCGTCTGCTACAGTCTCAGCTTCCTCCATCCCATCAACTGCTCTCATCAGCTGCTCTCATCTCTGGGCTGTCATCTGATACAGTCTCAGCCTCATCTTCCACCACTGGATTTGTCGTCTGCTACAGTCTCAGCTTCCTTCATCCCATCAACTGCTCCCATCAGCTGCTCTCATCTCTGGGCTGTCATCTGATACAGTCTCAGCCTCATCTTCCACCACTGGACTTGTCGTTTGCTACAGTCTCAGCTTCCTCCATCCCATCAACTGCTCTCATCAGCTGCTCTCATCTCTGGGCTGTCATCTGATACAGTCTCAGCCTCATCTTCCACCACTGGACTTGTCGTTTGCTACAGTCTCAGCTTCCTCCATCCCATCAGCTGCTCTCATCTCCGGGCTGTCATCTGATACAGTCTCAGCCTCTTCTTCCACCACTGGATTTGTCATCTGCTACAGTCTCCATCCCATCAGTTGCTCTCATCACCTGCTCTCATCTCTGGGCTGTTATCTGTTACAGTCTCAGCCTCATCTTCCACCACTGGATTTGTCGTCTGCTACAGTCTCAGCTTCCTTCATCCCATCAACTGCTCCCATCAGCTGCTCTCATCTCTGGGCTGTCATCTGATACAGTCTCAGCCTCATCTTCCACCACTGGACTTGTCGTTTGCTACAGTCTCAGCTTCCTCCATCCCATCAACTGCTCTCATCTCCGGGCTGTCATCTGATACAGTCTCAGCCTCTTCTTCCACCACTGGACTTGTCGTCTGCTACAGTCTCAGCTTCCTCCATCCCATCAACTGCTCCCATCAGCTGCTCTCATCTCTGGGCTGTCATCTGATACAGTCTCAGCCTCATCTTCCACCACTGGACTTGTCGTTTGCTACAGTCTCAGCTTCCTCCATCCCATCAGCTGCTCTCATCTCCGGGCTGTCATCTGATACAGTCTCAGCCTCTTCTTCCACCACTGGATTTGTCATCTGCTACAGTCTCCATCCCATCAGTTGCTCTCATCACCTGCTCTCATCTCTGGGCTGTTATCTGTTACAGTCTCAGCTCCCTACATCACCGGATTTGTAGTCAGCTACAGCTTTGGCTGCCTATAATTTTGGACAGTCGTTTGTTTCAGCCTCAACTGCCTCCACCACCATTGGACAATCATCCTGCTTCAACTTAACAGTCTGTTAAATTATCACTGCATTTCATATTTCACTTTTTGTTACACAAAGCCATCTGTCTAGTGTTTTAAATTATGACGTTTTATTTGGTCTTGTTTATCTTTCTGATTCCCCTTAATAGTGGGGGTGTCCGGTTGCAGTCAGAAAACGGGTCCATCCATACGCAGTTTCCTTATGTAGTCTCTAGCGTTGAAATCTTTTCCACGGTCCAACTAAAATCGCAAAGGCCAAGTCACTCATTTCTGTTTGTTTTCAAGGCTACAAATCTACTCCACCTTCACTGTCTTTCCATTTTGAAGGATTGGTTTATCGTTTCTACAGACTCACTTCCTGCTTTTATTATATCATTAAATACTAGATCTGTCACCTTCTGTGGTAAATCAGCTAAGTCCAGACTCCTTGTTATTATTTTATTACTAATTTCTGGAAATGTTAAACCTAATCCGGGCCCTGACAGCCTTAAGATATGTGATACACCTAAAGATTTTAAATCTAGGTCTGGCCTGGGTATTATTCATCTCAATGTTCGGAGTTTAATGTCCAAACTGGATATGGTTAATTTATGGACCAAGTCAACTGATGCTGACATTGTTGTTTTATCTGAAACCTGGCTGACTAAATCTGTCCTTGATAGAGATATTTGCATTGATGGTTATAATGTGTATCGTTCAGATCGCCCCAAAAGGGGGGGAGGTGTTGCTATTTATATTAAAAGCAAATTCAGGTCGAGTTTAGTGCTCTCAAAATCAGTGTGTAAACAATTTGAGTTTTTGGCCTTAAACCTTGAAGTCTCAAAAGAACATAATATTAGGTTGGTTGGTTGTTATAGAACTCCTTCTGCATCAAATTATTCTTCATTTACATTATCAAATTTGCTAAGTCAAGTAATTTGTAATGATACTATTTTTGTTGGTGATCTGAACTGGGACTGGCTAAAGCCAATATCAGATGCTTTTAAGGAGCAGTGTAGCAGTTTAAATTTGACTCAATTAATTAACACTCCTACACGGCCAAACCCTAAATGTCCGAAGAAATCATCACTCATTGATTTAATTCTGACAAATGCCCCTTATAAGTTTTCTGAAATAGGTGTTTTTGCTAATGATGTGAGTGATCACTGTGTGATTGCTGCTATTAGAGATACTAAGGTGCCCAGGTCTGCACCTCGTATTGTTGAAAGGCGAAATATGAAAATGTTTGTTGAGCAGGGTTTTTTATATGATTTGTTTTATTTTGACTGGAGTAGAATTGCCTTGATTGATGATGTGGAATTAGCCCTGACTTATTTTCAAAACAGTTTTCTTGATATTCTGAACAGACATGCACCTATTCGTAAATTTAGAATGAAGGGTAGGGATAATCCCTGGTTTACCTCCGAGATTTCTAAATTGCTCCAAGAGAGAAATGCAGCCTGGACAAAGGCAAGGAGATCAGATACTGATGCTGATTGGGTTGTTTTCAGGCGGTTGCGAAACAGATTTACTACACTTTTCAGAAAAGCTAAGGCTTTTTTTTTTTATTTATCTAAAACCACAGAGAATCTAAATGACCCAAAAAAGTTCTGGAAAACTGTTAAGTCGTTATCTACATCGACTAAACCAACAGGTTTACCATTATCTATAGTTAAGAATGGTGTGTCTATATCTAACAAAGTAGAAATGTTAAATTGTTTTAATGAGCATTTTGTATCATCTGGGTGCTTGTTTAATTCTGTTGCCCCAATAGTTTCGGAGTCGATAAATGATACTTTTATTACTGCCAAAACTTTCAATTTTAACCTTTTCTCTGTTGCTGATGTTCATAAAGCCCTGAAACAGTTAAATCCTCGAAAACCTGCTGGCCCAAATCACTTAGAGCCTTTCTTTTTAAAATTAGCTGCAGATATCCTAGCTGAACCTCTGACGCATCTTTTTAATCTTTCACTAGTCACAAACAAAATTCCAAAGGTTTGGAAGTCTGCATATGTTTTACCACTTTTGAAAGGAGGTGACCCTACCTTGCCAGATAATTACAGACCCATTTCCAAACTCTCAGCGTTGGCCAAAGTATTGGAATCTTTGGTTGGTGAACAGGTGAAGGAGTATTTAAATGCTCAGTCAATTTTATCTAAGTATCAATCTGGGTTTAGGAAAAAACACAGCACTACCACTGCTGCTATAACAGTAATTAATGACAAAGTCAAAGCGCTGGATGAAAAGAAACACTGTGTATCACTGTTTATTGATTTGTCCAAGGCTTTTGACACAGTAGACCATAGCATACTAGTTCAGAGACTGATCAGTATAGGCATGTCTCAGCACTCTGTGGGCTGGTTTATCAACTACCTCGCTGACAGGACTCAAGCTACGCAAGTTGATGGCCTAATGTCAAACTATGTATCTATCTGTAAAGGGGTTCCACAGGGCTCCATTCTTGGGCCACTTTTATTCACCATTTATATAAACTGTATAGGGGAAAATGTCCAACATGCATTTTTCCATTTTTATGCGGATGATACAGTTATTTATTGTTTTGCAACTACCATTAAGAAGGCGTATGAATGCTTGCAAACTGCTTTCAATAGAGTGCAAGCTCAGCTTTATCAATTAAAGCTTGTGCTTAATGCAGAGAAGACCAAAGTAATGGTCTTTTCAAACGCAAGGAAATTGGAAAATGAGTCAGACCTGAATATTGTTACTGATCAGGGTAATAAACTTGAGGTAGTTTCATCTTATAAATATTTAGGATTTTTAATTGATGATGACCTTTCTTTTAAGCTTCATTTACAGAATCTAGTGAAAAAGTTGAAACTGAAGCAAGGTTTTTTCTTTAGAAACAAATCTTGTTTTACTTTTTCTGCCAGAAAAAGGCTAGTCCATGCCACATTTCTATCTATGATTGATTATGGTGATCTGCTGTATATGAATGCTCCATCAAAGTATCTTCAGATGTTGGATTCTGTGTTTCATGGCGCTTTAAGATTTATCTCGAATTGTAGACCCCTCACTCATCACTGTACACTTTACTCCTCTGTGAATTTGCCCTCTTAGTCAAGTCGCCGGCTTACTCACCTTTATATCTTTATATATAAGGGTATCATAGGCAGGCTACCAGGTTACATATCTGATTTACTTTCTTTTACACAGAGTACTTATGGTTTACGGTCCCAGAAAATTATTTCATTGAATGTACCTAAAGCCAGGACTGAGATGTTCAAAAAAGCTTTCATGTTTGTGGCACCTTCAAATTGGAATGACCTACAGAAAATACTCAAACTACAGAGTCTAATTTCCTTAAATGAGTTTAAAGGTTATGTTAAATCTATAGAACATGACTCAATCCACACATGCAAATGTTTTAATTAATGTCATTTTTATTTAATTGAAATGCACTTGACTTTTGTGTTTTTGTGATTGTATGCTTTAATTTGTACTGCTATCTTGGCCAGGTCTCTCTTGAAAAAGAGATTCTATATCTCAATGAGACTAACCTGGTTAAATAAAGGTTAAATAAAAAAATAAAGGCTAAGTTTATGCAACTAGCCCCTGATCTATGCTCAGAAAAGGGTGGGTGACAGACAGTTAAAGGGTTAGTTCACCCAAAAATAAAAATTAGTCCATGATATACTCACCCTCAAGTCATCCTAGGTGTACATGACATTCTTATTTCAGATGGATAAAAGTTGTTATATTAAAAAAAAGTCCTGCTAATCCAAAATGTAAAATAGCAGGGATTGTTGTTCGGTTTTTGAAGTCCATAAAAACGCATCTGTCTGTCAAATAACTGCTCCCCACGTCTCCGAGAGGTCAATAAAGGCCTTCTGAAGAAAATCGTTGCCTTTATGTAAAAAAAAAAAAAAAAAAATCCAAATTTAAACCTTTCTAAATTAAAGTTCTGGCCGATTGGCGTCCGTGGAAAAGTATTGAAAGTGCCTTCTCAGAGTTCAAGATGCGTGCGCAATGTCGGACGAGTGTAACTAAGCATAAGCCTTTGAACTGGAGAGGCACTTTCAACACTTTTTTTATTAACTGAATACAGAAGGTGATCGGCTGAAACTTTACTTAATAAAGTATTAAATACAGATTTTTTTTTTTTTACACAAACGTATCAATTCACTTCCAAAGGCATTTATTAGCCTCCCGGAGCCGTGCGGAGCAGTTATTTGACGGACAGATGTATTTTTATGGACTTCAAAAACAGAGCAACAATCCTGCCATTATAATTAGCAGGACTTTTTTAAATAGCTCAACTTTTATTCGTCTGAAAGAAGAATGTCATATACACCTAGGATGACTTGAAGTTGAGTAAATCATGGGCTAATTTTAGTTTTTTGATGAACTAACCCTTTAACAGGTTAAATAACATTGTTCTTCAATCTTTAGTATTTTATTCTCATGGAAACGGGCCTGAAACCCGAACATCTCAGAGCTGGTTCTTTCTGAACTCAGGTGTCTGTCTGTGCTCTGCTTCGCTCCCCAATGACACAACGTCTGAGCGGTGAAAACAGAGCTCAAACTCATGACACATTGACCATAACCAGGTCCTGGCGCACTAACACAACCCTGAAAAACCATCAGAAATGGGGGACGGATGTGTCCCAGACTTCAAGCCCCCAGATAAGACGTGCTGTAGAGCGAAGACAAGCTCTGGTAAGTCTGCTAGTCTGTTGTGCTAATAATATTCTTTTTGCACTGTAAAAAAAAAAAAAACTTGGTCTAACTTAAAAAAGTAAGTAACCTGGTTGCCTTAAAATTTTGAGTTTATTGAAATTAAAAATGTGAGTTGAGGAAATTAGGAAATTATTTTAATAAATAGAAACTCAAAATATTATTGTATCTGAACCACATACAATTTTCTGATAAATCATGAAAATAGCACAATTTGGCGGCGTCATCACAAATAAAATGCACAATTACCCAATACACTTTTAATAATACAAAATCTTTTAATAATATTTTAAAAAAGGTTGTCAATTCTCAAAACAATGTCATTGTATTAACTCATATTTTTAATTTCAATGAACTCAAAATTTTAAGGCAACCAGGTAACTTATTTTTTAAATAATTTTTTACAGTGTACATTAAAAAATAAAATGCCAGAATGATCAATCACAGATCCTTACAAGCACAATATATTGTGAAATAGGGACAGCATGACGTCTCAAACTCAACAGATTGCTCCTATTGTCCATTAATCTGTTGCTCGACTTTAATGCGGAATTCAATCTTGAACTTTTTATGATAATCAGAAACAATCGCTGACTCACGGACTGTAGTATTGATGGAAAATCTGCTGTTGATATGTGCATCCTCTTCTTTCTTGCCCACATGTGTTCTTGTTTAAAGCCGAAATCTACGAGAGGGCATCACAAAAAAGACCATCGGAGAAACACAGCAGTTGAGTAATAACTACACATCCTTCATCACAGGCCTGATTCAATCAACATCATCAGCAAAACATGTTCAATTTAAACTCAAGAATAGCAGACCAAAACTGAAATATACAAGATTATTTTTTATCTGTTTCACTCGCTGTTAAACAAAGACACCCAGTTGTTATGTTTAAATATGCAAATGAGGCATTTTATATCAATTAAATTTGGAAACATTTCCAGAAAAATCAACACAGGATAAAGCCAACATTAATGTTTGATTCTGTTGATGCATTACGCTGCGTTCACACCAAACGCGAATTGAGTGTCAAAATCGCGTCTAGTTTGACGCGTGAACATTTTGAATCCATTCGCGCGTCCGCAGCTAATTGGCGTAGAAATCGAGCATTTGAAGCGAATAGACGCGCGTTAAAGGCGCTCCAGGTGACATATATTAAGCAGTAACGGCCACACGTGGTTCAGCCAACGCACTACCTGGATTATCTTCTCTGCATGTATATTTAAATAAAATATAAAGTTATGAAACTTCACTTTGCCCTCAGTCAAAATGATTTGGTAGGCAACAATAGATTAACTGGACCAAAGATCGCCCATTAGATGACACAAGACGAAGCATATGTCATGTTTAACCTCTACAGAGACATCCGAGCCGGCGGCAAACGCCAGAAGGACTGGCCGAGGAAAGGCTGCTCTCGCCGGGGTTAACGAGCGCTGAGCGCCCGGAGATCGCCTGGAGCTCACAACGACAAAAACGCAAGAGTGTTCTTTATAAATAGGCGCTGTCTTTATAGGTAAACCACATATTTTAGCTTTAAACAACTACATTGTCAACTGAAAAGCATTAAAACTACATTTAGTGACAAAATATCAGTATTTTTTTTATTATATGCAGGGTTTGTCACTTTACCACGTGACAGCAGCAAGCAGGCTCCTCATTGGTTAACGCGGTGCAAATTGACACCAAAGTTCAACATTTTCAAATCAAGCCCCGTTCCCACCGCCAGCGACACGCAGCGACAAAGCGACATGATCCCATCCATTTCAATGGAGCGCTGGCGACTTCCGGCGACACGAGCGACAGTGACCGTTGGCGACAGAATGTGGGCGTGTCAAGCGACGTGAGACGCGACAAAAGTTCAGAAATTTCAACTTTATGCAAACGAGAAGCGATTTTCGCGAGCGACAACCAATAGGAGTGAAGTCAGTGGAGTGCACGTGATCCGTCTGCTTTACTGCGGTGTCCGGAGGAGTTGTTGATATTCGCTTTTAGCAAGTCCCATGTTCTTTATAATATGTCTCTGTGTAGCCTACATACAGAGACACATTAAAAAAATGATGCATGGAAAAACGTGTCTGGGATTGTGGGGATATAAAGTAAGATTTGACTAAACTGCATGCAATATGGTCTACCTATTACAGTACAGTGTGTGTGTATTCTAATAACTTGCTCAGTTCTGCAAAACACTAGTAATAAAAACGGTACTATTTAATGATGTTTATATGCAACCCGTAGTAGGAACGCCCACTAGCGGCATGAATCTCTGTCGCTGGCGACATGCAGTGACAAATTCGCTGGCGGTGTGAACGGGGCTTCAGGTGTAGACGCGAATTCGCTGCAAATGCGTGAATGCACAAAAGCACCACTCGCGTGTATCGCGCAAGATGCTCAATTCGCTTCAAATTCACGTTATTTGCGCGAATGAGGCGGAATCGCGTCCAACGCGCCGCGGGAAACGCGTCTATCGCGCCGCAGGACCTCCAGACGCTCTATTCGCGTTCGGTGTGAACGTACCTTTAGAGTTACAGAGGGGATTTTGGATTTCTCTTTTTATCAGTCCAGAAATACATTTTCACTATGTTTTAGGAATAAAATGTTCCGGTGAATGAGTCGCCTGCCTTTACATGCACATGAACTTTAATGCCATCCAATTCTTAATCCGCAGGGTTTAATATGGACTCGGCCCACCCTTTGTGACACTTTGTGCACTGGAGCGCAGTCATGTTGGGACAGGAAGGGGCCGTCCCCAAACTGATCCCACAAAGTTGAGAGCATGAAATTGTCCTAAATGTCTTGCTGAAGCATTAAGAGTTCCTTTCCCTGGAACTAAGGGGCCAAACCCTGAAAAACAAATGTCAAACGTGTCAGTCCAGACAATAAGCATCAAGAGAAGAGCAGCAAAAGGTTTCATAATCCTGTCGTTTTTCCTGTTCAGAGCAGATCTGCGGATGAATCAGTCAAACAGACCAACATTAAGTGCTTTGGCGGAGCATCGTCTGTCCTGCAGTATCTGATCTGCTACAGATATTAAGAGACGAAAACCTGGAGGTCTTGGCCAAATTTCACCTGTAACCTCACGGGACAGGCCCTGAATTAAAGCGCCAGAGCGATTTAATCGCCAAACCATCCCCTCCACATAAACAGCATTAACTGTCATTTAACTCAACTCAACTCAGGGTTATTTATATAGCACCATTAAAAACAACAAATATTGACCAAGGTGCTGCACATTATATCAAAGATCAGCAAAATATAGCACCATATAAAGCATAAATTAGGACACAAAACAGACCAGACACAGCACAAATTAACTACAATTAAAGGCCAGAGAAAAGAAGTAGGTTTTGAGGTTTGCTTTAAACTCGTGCAATGTAGAGGCAGATAGAGACAGGCCAGCTTTTCCAAAGTTTTGGTGCAGCAGTGGCAAAGGCACGGTCCCCTTTCAGTTTCAGTCTAGATCGGGGAACATTTAAAGGTCCCATTCTTCACGATTCCATCTTTAAACCTTTAGTTAGTGTGTAATGTTGCTGTTAGAGCATAAATAATACCTGTAAAATTATAAAGCTCAAAGTTCAATGCCAAGCGAGATATTTTATTTAACAGAAGTTCCCTTTCAAAGCCGACAGCGAGCGGCCGGTTTGGACGACACCGCTGCACTTCCTGCTGTGATGACGTCACTAGAACCGTTTGTTGACGAACCCTCCGCCCACAAGAACACGCAGATTCGGGGGCGTTGTCCTTTTGCTCTCGCACGTCGAGAATAGGAAGCGTTGTTTTTGTAGAGTGTGTTTGTCGCCATGCCATTGAAACGCTGTTATTTTCATCCCGGAGTCAAATCACCTTTGTTTGGCCTTTCCACGGACGCTGCACGTAGAGATCAATGGCTACAGTTTATGGTTAACTCGGGTCCGGAAAATTATAATCACAATTTAAAACTATGTGCAGCACATTTTGCTGAGGACTGCTTCCTCAATCTCAATCAGTTTAATGCCGGATTCGCAGAAAGATTATTCTTAAGAGATGATGCAGTTCCCTCTTTGTCTGGAGAAGGCGTTGTTTATGGACCACAACCGGTAAGTGTATTTTATTATTTAAGTCGGTCCGTTTAACAGTTTATGTAACTCATGACACAAAGTGCAACACTGTTTAGCTTTGTTAACTAACGTAAGATGGTAATTGAAACTAATCCGAAAAACTTAGCATATAAAAGTGTAGTAATTCATTCAGACACCATCGATTGTTGGTGTTTGTAATGATCAGTTTAAACTACTGAATAGACAGCTGACCATTCTGAAACATCCAGCAAAAGTCTTTCCTGAGCAGGTTGTAATCGATCCTCTTCGATATTCTCCGGGTCTGATTCCGGCTCAAATTGATAAGGCAATGTAGACATTTTTGCAATAACATCGAGCGCGCGTATCTCCCCGTTATGGTAAGAGGCGGGAACTTTCCGGGCAATGTGCGCTAAGCTGCTGTCCAATCACAGTGCGGGAAGCGCTGGCCCAATCAGAACTCGTTACGTGCTTCTGAAGGAGGGACTTCATAGATCAAGGAAATCATCAGGCCGTTTTTAGGACAGAGGAAACAGCGCTGTACAGATACGTACATTGTGTGAAAAATACTGTGTTTTTTTCTACACGCGAAACATGAACTCATGTTATATTGCACACTGTAAACATAATCAAAGCTTCAAAAACACGCGAAGAATGGGACCTTTAAAAGTATCTGGTTAGTTGACCTAAGAGCATACCTGTCAACATTTGGGTATCAAAATCCGGGATAGATTTGTGGGGTGGGGGAGTTCGAGGGGCATAAATCCTCACAGAAACCGATAATAAAAATAATAATACATGTTATTTGTACTTGTGCTCTTCCTACCTGTATAACAACTTAACAAGTAGGAAATATACATACATTGTTATCAGATTGCACTGCATAAATTATGAATTATATATAGATTAATCCTTATTAAAGGTACTGAAGTTATTTACTCAAGAGCAGAGCATATTTAGTGAGCAATTACTTTTGTTCTTTACATTGTTCTTATAAGTGATTACTGTCACTTTAAAATATCTTCCGCTGTCCCACATGAAGAAGGCGCGGTTACAAAACTTACCAAACGCGTGACTGTCCCCCACCCTGCTCCTCTTTTATTAAATTAAATTCACTGTCCCATTGATCACGGTATTTACACGAGTGTTTGGGTTTTTTGGCAGGAGTGCATCCATCATCCGTCTCTGTTCTTGTTTTTTCCCGCGTTGTCACTCGTCAGCTGACCTCACACACTAGCCTCGCGATAACGGCCACCTATAGTGTAGGCTACTGCAGATGGTTACGGAGCTCAGATTGGAAATGCTTTTGTTTTTTTACTGCGGTATTATTATTTTTTAATAACGCACGTTAAAATACGGGAGATTTATGGGAAAATACCAGTGGTGGACAAAGTACACAACTCTATTACTTGAGTAAAAGTAAAAGTACTACTGGTCAAATATTACTCCATTACAAGTTAAAGTTGTAAAAACAGATTTTTACTGGAGTAAAAGTACAGAAGTATTTGTTTTCAAAAGTACTTAAGTATCAAAAGTAAATTTCATTTTTTATGCCAATGCATTATTGTATTATAGTTGTATAAATGCACATTATGCCATCATGGTTTAAGCCAGTCAGTGACGCTCCATCTGACACACTAGCAGACGACTAACTTAAACTCATTTAAATACTTGTAGAAAAGTTACAAAGCTCTTTATAAAGCTGCTGTCACTTTAAGGCCGAATGCACGGATCCAATACACTGATACACATCTGATATTCTCACACTTTACTCTTCTCTTTCTCCCAGACGTTTAGATTTTTAATATTTTATAAGACATGCACCAAGTGTATGCAGACTAAACTAATCTTGATTTTTTTAAAACTGAAACATCCTTTCAAAGTATGGCTATGGGTGCACTCACTTGTGCCTAAAAACCGTCTTCTTCCATTTTGCTATGAACTGATCAGTGTTCAAAAAAAGTTGGGGAAATGTATTTGACCCTATAAGAGCGATTCCTGATAGACTGTCTGCAACAACAACAACAAAACACCTTTTAAAGAAGGAAAAAATCATCCACTGACTTTCAGAGCTGCGACAGAAACGACTTTCGACTTCGAGGACCTTGATAGAAATGTAGTGGAGTAAAAAGAACGATATTTGTCTGTCAGATGTAGAGAAGTAAAAAAAACGGCGAAAACGGGATACTTGACAGGTATGCCTAAGAGACCTTCCAGAATTTTGAATGGATAGTAAATCTGACATATATACCGGAGCTGATCCATGCTTTAAATACCAGCATTAAAACTGTAAAATCAATTCTATATGAATGGGGATTTCAGAACTGGAGTAATGTGGAGTTGAGATGAGAACTGTCATTTAGAAAGAAACAAATAGACACACATAAAGCAGGTAAGGTTAGACAGAAAACATCCCATCGTGAATTATCAGATAATTATATCAACGACAATCAATCCACTTCACTATATAAACAAGCAATGCAAATAATGGACTCATGAAATCAATGAAATGCCATTATTAAGGTAGTTTACACCGTTCACCATGAAGGTTTTCAACCGCTGTTAAGTTTTTAATGTTGTTTGTATTTCTATGTTGCGTTTATAATATGCTGTAATGGGTCCTGCACACTGTGCGATTTTTCGTAATCCTTTGCGAATGTCCCTTGTCAGACTGTACGAACATGATCCCCGATGTAAGCCGTGTCACACTGTAAGATCTCAGTTGGCATTAATGTCAGACTGTACGATAGTTAAGGCGCGCTAAAACAGACGTGCACAAGAAAACTCGTCCGGAGTTTTATATCATCAATGAATGACGCTGTAACAGTCAAACTGTTACTTGTTTTTTTTTCATAATTGGTTTAGCTGATGCCTTAGAGTGATTTATATAAGTCCCATGTAGTTCCAATAGGAGCAGCTAGGGGGCACTATTGCCTGGAGGTAACAGGATATAAGCTCAGCTACCATAGAGGAAGTCAGTTCGTTTGGTAGAAAATCACATTGTGAACTCTCTCTGCCTTCGTCCTCTTCTAAAGTCCTTTGTTGAGAACTCTTTGAGTTTCTGCTCAACTGTGAGTATGAATTGACTTGTATTTTGAATGTTGGTTTCGTGAACTAAAGTTACTGATGTTATGTTTGCTTTCTTTGTAGAAAGGACTTTTTTAATGTCTTCATGTCCTTTGTCACGAATTTCCCACATGAGCACTGAGCAGATTAATTCCTCCACTGGATACTAGAGGTGTTACATTCTAGCGCAAGGAAGCTACAGCATGTGATCCCAATCCTGAGGTCTACGTGTACCATCATTAACTGCCATCATTCCATATGTTGTGGATCACAATCATTGCATCATCACTTCATCTCAAGGAAAGACTAAGCATTTCAAATGATAAGTTCACTTCATCCATTTGACTCATTTGAGAGACAAAGACTTTTGGGGGTTGATTCCTGGTATGCATTGAGTGTTGTGCATTGGGATATAAGAATTGGTGAAGCAAATAAATAGAGTTTAAAAAGATCATTTGGTTTGTGAAGAGGTTTATTTATCAGTACACGTCAGAATTCTGTTGAACCCCTCAGAGTAACATCTAACAAATTAAAAGAGGTGTTACAACGCGTTTGGTGACGGTGAGCTGCATTACACGCGGGACTGAAATGGAGGCTACAAAGAAATCTCTAGCTCTCGTTTTGGTCATAGTTTGTCTTGAAGAACGGAGATATTTGACTGTCGTCGTAGGAGAAGTCACACTGCAGGATTGTGTGCCGAATCTTCTGACACTGCCAGAATTTCGTCTGAGGTAAAATTTGATCGCAGCGCTCATTAATCGGCTGCCGGTGAACATGTCCAACTAACGACCAAAGACGTCCGATTTTAGCCTAGGATCTGAGGAATCTTCTAGGATTTGCTAAATTTGTCTCAGACGGCCAAATCGTGGCCAAAATCGCACAGTGTGCACCCGGCTTAAGACAAACCATGTGGAAAGTCATAAGTCAGCCCCATTGCGGAGTATTTTCAGTGTAAAACTGCAGTGAACAAAAGCACGGTTTGAAATCGCTGTTTTTTCTGACATCACAAACATGTAACCAATCACGTCACGTGGGGGCGGGGCTTTAGCATATCATTAACTCCTCACTGAAGCTCAAGAGAAGCAGGTTATCCTGCTATATATTTCTGTCGATATGAAAAATCAGGTACTTTTAGCGCTTTAGCAGGTGCTAAAGCGCTAAAAGTACCTGATTTTTCATATCGTTTTCATATTTTACATTCATAATTATGTATATAATGAACTATATTCTCCACTGGCATTCAGAGTTCTTCAAAGCATTTCTAGGGATGCTGATTTTCAGAAGGCAGAACGGGAACATGCTAACGTTAGCAACACATTTTTAGCATTTAGTTTATTGACGCAGCTCAAACAGCAATTCTGTTATTTGAAACATGATTATTTTCTCAAAAACAAAGATGCATTATTGATAACTATATGTCTCATTTTATTTTCATCCACAATATGGTTTAATTAAACCAATTCCATTATTGATTGGGCAAAGGATAGTCCATTTAATTTATCACATTCTTTTTATTTATTGTTTAGGCGTTTTTTTGTTTTTATGTTGAGAAAGAAATTTGGCCATTAGAATGTAAAATGAATTTTTAAAAGTTAAGGAATCTTACACTGGGTTAAACTCGCCTGCTGTCCTGTAAACACTCTAGGTAAAAAACAACCCAATGTTGGATCAAATGTGGACTAACCCAGCAATTGGGTTATTTTAACCCAGCGATTTGGTTGTCTTAAGCAAATATTTAACCCAACCGGAGGGTTAAAACAACCCAATTGCCGGGTTAGTCCATATTTGACCCAACATTGGGTTAAAACAACCCAGCAATTTGTATGTTTGATTTATGCTGAAGGGTTTGAGATATGGATTTTAATGGTGAGACTTTTGTTTTTGTAACTCCAGGCTAATCTGGATGTATAGATTTATCTGACAATTTATCAGTTATCGGCTTTCAATTCTTTATCGGTTATCATATCAGCCAATCCCTATAGTCCTGCTCCCAAAAATCATTTGCCAATTCATAAAGAAAACAGCCCCGCACAGATATGAAATCATTCAAGGGTGAGCGGTTGAAATAAAATCATGTGTCTTTTGTTAAAAAAAAAAAGCCTAAAGAGCTTTTCTGGAGTATTTGGAAATTGACTCCTAAATAGTTTTTCCCACATGGAGCCGCGTCTGCTCCCCTAAAGACAAACTACTGAGAATAATTAACATGACCTGCCTAGAAAACATGGCAGCGCTCCAGAATCTCACCAGAGTCTCGCTCTACTGCTGATAGTTGTTACTTAAAAGAGTTAACGTTCAGAAATATATTATTAAAGGGATAGTTGACCCAAAAATGAGACTGTTATGTTGATCTGCTGACCCCCAGGGCATCATCGGTGAGTTTGTTTCTTCAGGAGAACACAAATGAAGATTTTTAACTCAGCCGTTGCTCGTATTATGCGTGTCAATGGGGTGTATTTCTATGAGAGTAAAAAACACACAGACATACGAATCCATATTAAACCCTGAGGCTCGTGGAGACACACTGATGTCTGAAGACACGAAACCATCTTAACACTAGAAGTCCCAGAGAGCAGCCATTTCTACCGATAAAACCCGCACGACAGCCGATGGGCTGGAAGGCTTTAGGCCAGGGGTCTCCAACCTTTTTTCATTTAAGAGCTACTTTTTAAAAATGAAAGTCGCCAAGAGCTACTCATGTTCTACAATACTTAAACTCTTAAATAATGCATCAAAATTCTCATATTAACAACAATCCAAACTGTTTTACACCTGAAAGAGTATAGTAAGTTCCAGTAGTCGGTACCAATACCATAAACATTTTACGGTAGTCAGTACCAATTTTGGTACCACAGCTAAATGTTTTTTTCTTCTTTCTTTTTTTTTACTATTAAAAAAAAAATCAATTACATTTAAAACTTTTATTATTTATGATGATAATTATTACAAGTTAATCCTACATTTAAACATTTAAAGGCCGTATGCTGTTTAAAAAGTAATCATTGTTTATACATAAAATATCAAGTGATAAATAATAAGGAACCATCTAGGCATAATTATTATTACTAGAAGAGACGTATTATTATTACATAGAGATGTAGTTACATCTACTGTATAGGCTGCAACAGTAGCCAAATATATTCTGTCAATTTCTCAACGTTAAACCAAACTTTTATTATGACGGGTTGCCGTGAAGACCTTTGAGTGTCTGTGTTCATATGACAGCTTACTTAAATGAAACGTTAAATTATCATGAAGTAACAGTTTATGCGTCCGTGTCCTCATAGTGGCACATGGCAGAGACACGCGAGTGTGTGTGTGTGTGTGCACGCGCTGCCGCGCCCTCGCATCTGCGCCTGTTATTCACGCAGAGACGCAGAATTTGCAGGAGTAATATTTAAATAGTAATTTACAGTTTAATATTCACAGACACTAGTATATATTCGGCTACAGTTTGGAGCTCTGCGCTTGGATTAACACGAAAGCTGCGTGTACAGAATATACTCGGGAGTACAACCGGTAACAGAAATGCTGGTATCGTCATTTTTTTTTTTTTTTATTCACTACCAACATCTACTAAATTAGCCTACCTGTAATTGTGACAACCCTACATTTGCATGTTTACATTGGCATTTGTTCATAAATAAAAAATTCTAAGTCAGTCTAAATTAGCTCACTCTGATTAGATGCAAAGTAGCCTACGTCTTGACTGCCTCCAATCAGGCCACGAGCTACTGGTAGCTCGCGAGCGACGTGTTGGAGACCCCTGCTTTAGGCTAATATCCTTAATCAGCTGTGAACAGTTGCTTTTTATGAATTGATGCTAATGATAGCCAAAAGACTAGCCAGTTAGCATCCACTTGGCTACAGGAGGGACGATCGCTTTCTGCCAGAAACAACAGTATTTGTGTTATTTTACCTCATATCAGACGAATCTCATCTAGTGTTCCCAGCGCCATTACTTCCATCGAGTAAGGTCAAAATACCGGCGCGATCAAAGATGTATATACATAGATTCCTCATTACTAGTGCCTTCGTGGATCGATCGAATGAGGCATCAACGCACACATATCTATGTTTGCGCCGGTATTTTGACCTTCTTCAATGATGTAACATGTAGCTAGCATGTTTTAGAAACGCTGCTAACATGTTTTAACATAAATAAGCATGTTGCTAGCATTTTTAAAAATGATGCTAGTATGCATTAGCATGTTTCTAACAATAGTTAACATATGTTTTAACAAATATGCATGTTGATAGCATGATTGAATATGTAGCTAGCATTAATAAACATTTTGCTAACAGAATTTAACATGTTGTTAATCTATTTTAGTATATTGCATGTTTTAGTATGCATTTGCATGTTGTTAACAAGATTTAATAAACAGCTATCATGTTTTAGCCTTTTGCTAGCATGATAGATAGACCTACAGATGGATAGATAGATTAGCATTAAATAGCATTTCAGTAAGTTGCTCTCTCAAACCGTATAATACACTCTTGAGGAAACGGTTAGAGGACGGTTTTGTTGTGTATTAATCCTGCTGCCCTCGAGCTAATCTAGAGAAATGCTCTTCTGTGAGAGCCAGAGGATTGTGATGCACTTTATAAAATAGTTTCCACCATCCTAATGGCATGCTGACCTGCGCTGGGCTGAGGAAGTGTTAGCAGAGCTTCAGGTGTCTAATGTGCTTTCGATTACAGCTCATACCAACACCTCGGGTCACAACACAGGCTGAAAATCCTCCACTGATCAACACATGCACTGATTGGGCTGAAACGGCTCTATAGTGTGCAGATGTCGGATTAGTCTGAACATATAGACACATACCGATGAAAACATTGCTCTCATTGCTCAGGAGCTGAGTGGATTAATACTTATTAAGCCATAAAGTTTACATTTAACTCTAAATGTTCACTTCTGAAGCTCTCAGGACTCATTTAAGGCCATCAACAAATAAAAACACACAAACAAATATATCCCAATTAAAATCTGTAAACTATACAGGGAACCCTCTCATTTGGTACATTAATATAATATAATGTAATATAATATAACATAAAATAATATAATTAATATAATATAATAATATATATATATATATTATATAAATTATATTATATTATATTATATTATATTATATTATATTATAAAATAAAATAATATAATTAATATAATATAATATAAAATAATATAATATAATATATTTATTATATTATATTATAAAATAATATAATTAATATAATATAATATAATTTAATATAATAAATATAATTATTATAATATAATTAAAATAAAATAAAATAAAATAATATAAAATAAATATAATATAATATAATATAATATAATATTATATTATATAATATAATTAAAATAAAATAAAATAAAATAAAATAAAATAAAATAAAATAAAATAAATATAATATAATATATGATATAATATAATATATAATATAAAATAATATATTTAATATAATATAATATAATATAATTAATATAATATAATATAATATAATATAATATAATATAATATAATATAATATAATATAATATAATATAATATAATATAATATAATATAATAAAGACAATAACGGAGCACAAAATATTATATTCAACTGTTATTCATAATTAAAACCTGTAATGTTTGAATGCAACTTTACATTGCACATAAGGTAGTTTTCATTAACGCATCATTTATGCAAGCTTACATACACTGATCAGGCATAACATTATGACCACTGACAGGTGTCTCTTCATCGCGGCTCATGTTAGTGGGATATATTACACGCTTAAAAACAAAAGGTGCCAGGAAGAACCAAAAATGGGTTTCACCGTAATGCCATAGAAGAGCCGTTTTTGGTTCCCCAAAGAATCGTTTTGTGAAAGGTTCTTTGGATATTAAAGCTTCTTCATGGAACCACACAACCTGCCAAAAAAACATTTAAGAAAGTAGGCAGCAAGTGAACATATAGTCCTCAGAGTTGATGTGTGTGAAGCAGGAGAAATGGGCAAGCGTAAGGATTTGAGCGAGTTTGGCCAGATTGTGACGGCTAGACGACTGGGTCAGAGCATCTCCAAAACTGCAGCTCTTGTGGGCTGTTCCCGGTCTGCAGTGGTCAGTATCTATCAAAAGTGCTCCAAGGAAGGACCAGTGGAGAACCGGCCACAGGGTCATGGGCGGCCAAGGCTCATTGATGACCGTGGGGAGCGAAGGCTGGCCCGTGGGGTCCGATCAAACAGACGAGCTACTGGAGCTCAAACTGCTCCAGAAGTTAATGCTGGTTCTGATAGAAAGCTGTCAGAATACACAGAGCAGCTCAGTTTGAGGCGTATGGACCAGTCAGGGTGACCTCTGACCCCTGACCCCGCCGAAAGCACCAACAGTGGCACGTGAGCATCAGAACTGGACCACGGAGCAATGGAAGAAGGTGGCCTGGTCTGAGGAATCACGTGTTCTTTTAAATCACGTGGATGGCCGGGTGTGTGTGTGTGTGTGTGGCTTACCTGGGGAACACATGACCCCAGGATGCACTATGGGAAGAAGGCGAGCCGGCGGAGGCAGTGTGATGGAAAAGCATGGATCTGGCAACCCTGGCTTTAAATACGGAGGGTCATAGGTTCATATAGAGCGTGCTTTAACAATGCTATTTTTTAGCTGTTAATGCGTAAGTTATGTTCACTTTGACAGCCCTAAATTCAACACAACAGACAATTTTCTGCACACTCAGATTCTAGCTTTAAAATGCTAACTTTTGATTGAAACATCTGCTCTGGAATTTGCCCAGGGTCATGTGACTGATGACCTCTTGACCTTGATCTGTCCGATGGAGTTTAAAGTGCGAGGTCAAATTAAACTGCTGGATATTTCTGTTGGTAAATCCTTAAACTCTTTCTGACTTCAAGCGGCATTCATCAAACTTGGCTCGATCCTCGACCCTAATCAGTTTAACCAGTGCAGATGATGGAAAGCCCAGAGATCTGTCTCCCAGCTCAAACACACAAACACGCGACACCAACCTATCGAACTCTCCATCTGCACGTCTCACACTAAACCCTTTAAACTGAAAGATTTTCATCTATTTAGACTTTCTTTGTTTTCTTGACCATTTCTACACTGTGAGAAAAATCGCGGATAATTAAAACACAATACAGCGCCGTTCATAATTCAACGACACCTGAGAAAAATACACACTAAAAAAATGCTTTTCTTACTCAGTATTTTTGTCTTGTTTGTCCAAACATCTAAAAATTCTTACATTAAGAAACATTTACTAGACAAGTACAAATGAGTGTCTTGTTTCGGTAACAAATAACTCAAAATGAAGAGAGTTTTTGCTTAAAATAAGATAAATAATCTGCCAATGGGGTGAGAGAAATAATCTTGTTTTCTGTTTGAATTAAGATTATTTCTCTCACCCCATTGGCAGATTATTTATCTTATTTTAAGCAAAAACTCTCTTCATTTTGAGTTATTTTTCCCCAAAACAAGACAATTACTTTTGCTTGTAAGAGTTTTTAGATGTTTGACTAGACACAAGACAAAAATACTGAGTAAGAAGAGCATTTTTTGCAGTGTTACAGCAGATGCCTTTATATCGGGCCGTGTTTTATTAGAGTGTAGTTATATTTAGGCTCCTGTATCCATCATTTCTCACATTTACTGTCATCTTATATTTGAAGTATAATCAGAATCCACTAAACTCAAAGTTATGCTGAAGAACCAACACTGTCCAAACCTGCTCACTGGAACCAAAGCATTAAAAAGGCAAAGTTTGTTTTTTAAATCTCTAAGAAACTAGACACTAAAGGCAAACACTGCAAATCCCTCTATTGAGGACTGAAGATCATGGAGTGTCTAAGTCGTGTGAAAGCATGTTCTCGTCTCTCACTCTCTCTCTCTCTCTCTCTGTGTGTGTGTGTGTGCGTGTGTGTGTGTGTGTGTGTGTGTGTGTGTGTGTGTGTGTGTGTGTGTGCGTGTGCGTGTGCGTGTGCGTGTGTGTCGTTGTCCAGAACAGCTCAGCAATGCTTCTGTAGCACTACAGACACTTCTACAATCTGCTGGACCAGTCCATGTGTCACTGCAGGACCTTCTGTCATTCTGTACAGATATTTATGTC
This sequence comes from Pseudorasbora parva, assembly GCF_024679245.1. Taxonomy (NCBI): domain Eukaryota; kingdom Metazoa; phylum Chordata; class Actinopteri; order Cypriniformes; family Gobionidae; genus Pseudorasbora; species Pseudorasbora parva. Next base: position 51,781,985 of record NC_090176.1, read on the forward strand.
AACAACGCTGCTCGCGCACACACATGCACGCACACACACACTGCCCTAAACCTACCCATCACAGGAAACATTCTACATTTTTACTTTCTCATAAAAACTCCTCCTGTGTGATTTATAAGCCTTTTGAAAAGGGGGGCCATGGGTAATGTCCTCATATTTCACCCTCTCCTGTAATACCTGTGTCATACCCATGGCATTATACACATTTGGGTCCTCATATGTGACAAAAACATGCCCACACACAAGCACAGAGAGAGAGAGAGAGAGAGAGAGAGAGAGAGAGAGAGAGAGAGAGAGAGAGAGAGAGAGAGAGAGAGAGAGAGATCAGCGTCTTTGAAAAGCATTATGCTGCCCACTCAGGATAGAGTCGGAGTTAAACCATCAGAGAGACAAACACAGATGGTGGAGCAGCTCAGGTCACGTCTAACCTACTTTGGGACCAGGAGATTTTTATTATTTTATTTTTGCAACCTCTTGGTTAAATTAAATCAGCAATATGAGACTTTGATGTGGCCAGAGGTGGACAAATACACAACTCTATTACTTGAGTGAAAGTAAAAGTACTGCTGGTCAAATATTACTCCGTTAGAAGTGAAAGTTGTAAAAACAGATTTTTACTGGAGTAAAAGTACAGAAGTATTTGTTTTCAAAAGTACTTAAGTATCAAAAGTAAATGTCCTTCTTTATGTCGCCGCATTATTGTATTATAGTTGTATAAATGCACATTATGCCATCATGGTTTAAGCCAGTCAGTGACGCTCCATCTGACACACTAGCAGACGACTAACTTAAACTCATTTAAATACTTGTAGAAAAGTTACAAAGCTGCTGTCACTTTAAGGCCGAATGCACGGATCCAATACACTGATACACATCTGATATTCTCACACTTTCCTCTTCTCTTTCTCCCAGACGTTTATATTTTATAAAAATACTGTTTTGCTTGATCTGGTCTAAAAGTTGATTACTTCAGAAAATAAATAAATGTAATATTATACAAATATTTCAGATTTTTTTTTATGATAAATAAATAGTTTCAAATCATTAAAACATAAACTAAAGAAAATAACCAAAATAATTAATTTAAAAAAAGATAAATATGTAAATAAATAAATACTGTTTTGCAGTATAAAGTCAATAAATTCAATAAATTCTACTACATTAATGTTGTCAAACAATAATCATTGCGTCATAAAAGTTTGCAGATATATATATATATATAATCTGCAAATTTTATGACGCAGTGATGATATATAAAGAAGAGTTGTTTGATCGATCTGGTGAGCGTTGAGTGTCGTCTCTGAGGATTACACTCATTACCTTCAGTCCTGTCGATCTGCATAGTGTGCATACCGCTAACTTTATCACTACATTACTAAACCACAAACACTTACTGAACATCAGCTATTTATGACCACCATAAACCATCAAGAAGTCCACTTTAAAACGCGTTAGATTCAAATTGCTCTCTATTTCATGTCCAGGACAGGAAGGGTTAATGGCTGAACGTGTTGAGCAAAACAAACTCTCAGCAGGAATCTCTCCGGGGTGGAAGTGAACGCAGAGAAAAGTGAGTGCTAATGAAAAACAAACGCTAGCAGAAGCAGAAGCTCAAGCTTTTCCACTGTAGAACAAACAACCTGCCGTTACAGACGCGTTTGCCAGGCAAATTTTTTTCCACACATTTTGATGACGTTTCTGCCTCGCTATAACGTAACGGCAGCGAGATGGGGCTCTTAAAACCCATCAGATCGCATAGAGATGACAGAAAAGATCGGATAGATAGATGCACTTTCATGATGGATAGATGCACTATTATGACGGATAGATGCACTTTTATGATGGATAGATGCACTATTATGACGGATAGATGCACTTTTATGATGGATAGATGCACTTTCATGATGGATAGATACACTATTATGACGGATAGATGCACTATTATGATGATAGATGCACTTTTATGATGGATAGATGCACTTTTATGATGGATAGATGCACTATTATGACGGATAGATGCACTTTTATGATGGATAGATGCACTTGTATGATGGATAGATACACTATTATGACGGATAGATGCACTTTTATGATGGATGGATGCACTTTTATGACGGATAGATGCACTTTTATGATGGATGGATGCACTATTATGATGGATAGATGCACTTTTATGATGGATGGATGCACTATTATGATGGATAGATGCACTTTTATGATGGACAGATGCACTATTATGATGGATAGATGCACTTTTATGATGGATGGATGCACTATTATGATGGATAGATGCACTATTATGATGGATAGATGCACTTTTATGATGGACAGATGCACTATTATGATGGATAGATGCACTTTTATGATGGATGGATGCACTATTATGATGGATAGATGCACTTTTATGATGGATGGATGCACTTTTATGACGGATAGATGCACTTTTATGATGGATAGATGCACTTTTATGATGGATAGATGCACTTTTATGATGGATAGATGCACTTTTATGATGGATGGATGCACTTTTATGACGGATAGATGCACTTTTATGATGGATAGATGCACTATTATGATGGATAGATGCACTATTATGATGGATAGATGCACTTTTATGATGGATAGATGCACTTTTATGACGGATAGATGCACTTTTATGATGGACGGATGCACTTTTATGATGGAAGGATGCACTTTTATGATGGATAGATGCACTTTTTGATGGACAGATGCACTTTTATGATGGATAGATGCACTTTTATGATGGATAGATGCACTTTTATGATGGACAGATACACTTTTATGATGGACGGATGCACTTTTATGATGGATAGATGCACTTTTATGATGGACAGATGCACTTTTATGATGGACAGATGCACTTTTATGATGGACAGATTCACTTTTATGATGGATAGATGCACTTTTATGATGGATGGATGCACTTTTATGATGGATAGATGCACTTTTAAGATGGATGGATGCACTTTTATGATGGACGGATGCACTTTTATGATGGACAGATTCACTTTTATGATGGATAGATGCACTTTTATGATGATAGATGCACTATTATGATGGATGGATGCACTTTTATGATGGATAGATGCACTTTTATGATGGATGGATGCACTTTTATGATGGATAGATGCACTTTTATGATGGATAGATGCACTTTTATGATGGATGGATGCACTTTTATGATGGATGGATGCACTTTTATGATGGACAGATGCACTTTTATGATGGATAGATGCACTTTTATGATGGACAGATGCACTTTTATGATGGATAGATGCACTTTAATGATGGATAGATGCACTTTTATGATGGACAGATGAACTTTTATGATGGAAGGATGCACTTTTATGATGGATGGATGCACTTTTATGATGGATGGATGCACTATTATGATGGATGGATGCACTTTTATGATGGATGGAAGCACTTTTATGATGGACAGATGCACTTTTATGATGGACAGATGCACTTTTATGATGGATAGATGCACTTTTATGATGGACAGATGCACTTTTATGATGGATAGATGCACTTTTATGATGGATAGATGCACTTTTATGATGGACAGATGCACTTTTATGATGGATGGATGCACTTTTATGATGGATGGATGCACTATTATGATGGATGGATGCACTTTTATAATGGATGGATGCACTTTTATGATGGATGGATGCACTATTATGATGGATGGATGCACTTTTATGATGGATGGATGCACTTTTATGATGGATGGATGCACTATTATGATGGATGGATGCACTATTATGATGGATGGATGCACTTTTATGATGGATGGATGCACTTTTATGATGGATAGATGCACTTTTATGATGGATGGATGCACTATTATGATGGATGGATGCACTTTTATGATGGACGGATGGACTTTTTTGATGGACAGATGCACTTCTATGATGGATAGATGCACTTTTATGATGGATGGATGCACTTTTATGATGGATAGATGCACTTTTATGATGGATAGATGCACTTTTATGATGGACAGATACACTTTTATGATGGACGGATGCACTTTTATGATGGATAGATGCACTTTTATGATGGACAGATGCACTTTTATGATGGACAGATGCACTTTTATGATGGATAGATGCACTTGTATGATGGATGGATGCACTTTTATAATGGATGGATGCACTATTATGATGGATGGATGCACTTTTATGATGGATAGATGCACTTTTATGATGGACGGATGCACTTTTATGATGGATAGATGCACTTTTATGATGGATAGATGCACTTTTATGATGGACAGATGCACTTTTATGATGGATAGATGCACTTTTATGATGGATAGATGCACTTTTATGATGGACAGATGCACTTTTATGATGGATGGATGCACTTTTATGATGGATGGATGCACTTTTATGATGGATGGATGCACTATTATGATGGATGGATGCACTTTTATGATGGATGGAAGCACTTTTATGATGGACAGATGCACTTTTATGATGGACAGATGCACTTTTATGATGGATAGATGCACTTTTATGATGGACAGATGCACTTTTATGATGGATAGACGCACTTTTATGATGGACAGATGCACTTTTATGATGGACAGATGCACTTTTATGATGGATAGATGCACTTTTATGATGGACAGATGCACTTTTATGATGGACAGATGCACTTTTATGATGGATAGATGCACTTTTATGATGGATAGATGCACTTTTATGATGGATAGATGCACTTTTATGATGGATGGATGCACTATTATGATGGATAGATGCACTTTTATGATGGACAGATGCACTTTTATGATGGATAGACGCACTTTTATGATGGACAGATGCACTTTTATGATGGACAGATGCACTTTTATGATGGATAGATGCACTTTTATGATGGACAGATAAACTTTTATGATGGATGGATGCACTTTCATGGACTTCAAAACAGAATTACTCTTTCACTGGCATTATAACGTATGAAAGAACCAGGACATGTTTGAATATCTCTCTCATTCGTCATATACACCACGGATGATCTCACGGGTAATAGCCAACAATACATTGTATGAGACAAAATTATCTTTTATCTATCTATATATAAAATTATTACATTTTTCTTTAATGCTAAATATCATTAGGATATTAAGATCATGTTCCAAGAAGATATTTAGTAAATTTCCTACCATAAATATATCATAAATTTATTATTAGCATTGCTAAGGACTTCATTTGGACAACTTTAAAGGAGATTTTCTCAATATTTAGATGGTTTTGCACCCTCCAATTCTAGATTTTCAAGTAGTTCAGATAAATATTGTCCCTGTGGTCCAGGGGACTCCTTTATGTATTATTTGTGATCACTGTAAATTACAAGGACAGACACGCAGGTCAAAGAGCTGAAGTTTATGGACGTCAGCGCTAGAAATAAAGGCAAAAAAGCGAACTCTTTAATGCAGGATAGCATTGATCTTAACTAGTCATCGCATCCAGCTGAGGGGATGCAGTAACATTCCCCGAGCGCTCAGCATCATGTCCCGTCACCATGGTGACAGCGGCGCGTCATGGCGACCGTGGACCGCCGAAGGGTTAAATGGGCTTGACCTCTGCGTTGCCAGAGCTCATTAAGCTTCAGATCAGAGACTGCATGCGGACACACAGAGACATGACACACACCTCATAAACCCAGCAGAGAGGCCATGGCAGCTCACACACACACACTCATCTGCTCCGTTACAGGAAACTGCAGGTCATTACGGGCCATCAGGGGGCACAGACAGAGGCGGACACACTCACTGCGGACACACGTTTGATCTTACTGCAGGGCCTGTGTTCATTTTTTGGACTCCATTTTAATGGTTAAAGGTGCAGTGTGTAATATTTATTTACAGAAATGCAAAGTAATATACATAACTATGATTTCAGTGGTGTATGGAGATGCTCTTTTATGATGGATAGATGAACTTTTATGATGGATGGATGCACTTCTATGATGGATAGATGCACTTTTATGATGGAAGGATGCACTTCTATGATGGATAGATGCACTTTTATGATGGAAGGATGCACTTCTATGAGGGATGGATGCACTTTTATGATGGATGGATGCTCTTTTATGATGGATAGATGCACTTCTATGATGGATAGATGCACTTTTATGATGGAAGGATGCACTTCTATGAGGGATGGATGCACTTTTATGATGGATGGATGCTCTTTTATGATGGATAGATGCACTTCTATGATGGATAGATGCACTTTTATGATGGATGGATGCACTTCTATGATGGATAGATGCACTTTTATGATGGAAGGATGCACTTCTATGAGGGATGGATGCACTTTTATGATGGATGGATGCTCTTTTATGATGGATAGATGCACTTCTATGATGGATAGATGCACTCAAAACTCCATCAGGGCATGATGGAGAAAAATAAACCTTGGGAGAAACCAGACTCAGTTCTCCTCTGGCCTATTAACACACAGCGGAGGATTATTATTCTGGCAACCTCACAGGTCAGAAATCATATTAGATTTCGAGTTATCACTCAGGAGACGGGTTTATTGAGGATGACGTGTCCGTTACACCCACATACACACATACGTCTTTACTGTCACTTTTTATCAATATAATGCATCCTTGATGAGTAAAACTATGTTTCATCCAACAAAAATGAAGGAGACATGAAAATGTGCTTCACAGGAGGATGGAGCGCTCTTTAAATATCTTTGAGCACAGATCACCCTCTTCCCTTCTGATCTTCCGACAGCGCCGAGGACAAATGTGTGTCAGTGTGTCAGCTTTTCCTCTCGCTCAGTGGGCAGTGGAAACAGACACACCACTAACCCGTCTGGCTCATGTCATACGCCATACATACGTCAAGAAGGAAGTCTAGCTGAGCTCCAACTTCCCTGGGACTCTCCTAATCTGATGCTCAGAGGATCTAAACTGGAGAAGGTTACAGGGTGTGAGTGGGAAATGCCAACATTTTCACAACACAAGACACACACACACACACACACACACACACACTAAAAAATTCTGAGTAAAAAACAACCCAATGTTGGGTCAAATATGGACTAACCCAGCAGTTGGATTGTTTTAACCCAGCGAATGGGTTGTATTAAGCAAATATTTAACCCAACTGCAGGATTAAAACAACCCAACGCTGGGTTAAAAACAACCCAATTGCTGGTTTAGTCCATATTTGACCCAACATTGGGTTAAAACAACCCAGCATTTTTTAGAGTGCATGACCAGTTAAAGGCTCCGACCATAGACTGTAAAAAAATATGGACGACTCGACATCGTCCGTTTCCGCTTGCCCGAGTTGAAGCTTTCAGGCGGCCTGCACGGCGCTATCTTGGGGCCGAGTCTGCGCAGTAGCGATCAGGAAGTAGAGCAGGAAGTAGAGCAGGAAGTAGAGCAGGAAGTAGAACAGGAAGTAGAACAGGAAGTAGAGCAGGAAGTAGAGCAGGAAGTAGAACAGGAAGTAGAGCAGGAAGTAGGACGCGACGCAAACTAAACAATCAAATTACACCTCAAAAAAAAAATTCCCCAAAGTTAGTTTATGTCATTGAAGGCAGTTATCATCATGATGATTTCATTTCAAGTGTTCGTTTTTAAAATACGTTTAGTTTTAGTTAGTTATCTGATGCTATAAAAACGCGGTCTGTGATGTCATGATTGACAGCTGAGATCGACGGCTTCTCTGAGTGAAGTCACTGAGGCACTAACGGACTTTTGGGGGGATTTTTGGGAGCAGATCGGAGCTTTAGCTTTAATTTCTACATTTCCATAACTGTTTATTTCACACCAACATAATGAATTGTTCTGCATCTGTGAGAGTGTGGGCGAGCTTTTGATATCGCAGCAGTTCTTCCTGCTCTCTACAGCGCAGACTCGGTCCCAAGATGTCAGCGCCGTGCAGGCCGCCTGAAAGCTTCAGATATGGCAAGCGGAAACGGATGATGTCGAGTCATCCATATTTTTTTACGGTCTATGCCCTAACAGAATTGTCGCCCTAGGCAACCGCCTAGCTCGCCTATAGCAAACGCCGGCCCTGTTTATCACCATGGTAACTGACACTACACGGCTAACCTGCTCTGGAGCCGGATTTATTCTGGGTTAGAGAACGCAAACCCAAACTGGACCAATCAGCTGCAGGTAAAGATTCAATAAAGCCACACCCCCTGTATCGCTCGTTCTAAATTTGCAGTTTATAGTGTGAACAAACTTGCTCATCTTAAACTTTATATTTATATTATACGGATTATAATATATTATATAATTCATATAATCATATAATTCATATAATTATTATATTAATTGACAAGTAGACAAATATGAATATAAATATAAACATGCATTCATGATTCTTTTAAGCGTGTATTAATTCGAGCTCTTTGTGAACCTATAATTATTAGGCGCATTTCTTTGATTCAGATCAGTTCACATGCAGTGATATCAGATATTCTTTCAGCTGCTTCTCAAACTCTCGCCGCAACAGCAGCACTGTTTATTCCTGCTTTGTAAACACATTTCATTGCATGATACTTTTCAAAACGATCTCTCAATCTTCAGAAGAGAAGTGAATCAAACGGACGCTGTGATTGGCTGTTTGCCACACGTGTCACACTTTCAGGCGCTCGCGCTTCAGAGTTGATCGCTAACTCTGGATTAAACCTGAGTCGACAGAGAAAGTTTATATCCGAGCTTTGAGAAACGGTTGAACTTGATCTAAACCAGGTTGGATTTATCTGGATTTGTCAACTCTAAACCTACTCTGAGTTTGTTCAGCTAGCTTCATGCAACAGGCCTCTCGTGTTTTTTTTTTTAATATTATTCTATTATTCGTACGAAACTTGGCAAAGATTTTGGCACTTGCTGTGTGAACACAAACAAATCATAAACAAGATTAAAATGGTAAAGGTTAAACCGTCCAGGAAAACTTGTGCTCCTCAGGGTAAAAAATGTGAATTTCCTCTAGTGGAAGCGTTTGGTACTGCGGCCAAACTAAATCTGACTGAAAGCTCATTTTTTGACATTAAAACTGGGAATTAAGCTTGTTTAGATGTATGGCTTTGATTATCTCACAGTTTTAGAGTAAAACATGTTTTTCAAAATATATAATTCATATAAAAATATTCTTTCGAAAAGAGACCAAACTGTCTTATGAGAGTTAACTTATGAGAGTTTAAATTGGAAATTTCATTTTCAGGTCTGTGCTCAAAAAGTGAATAAATGGATTATAAGTACTGCATACATTTAACTTAGTAACATAAAATTCCATAAAAAGGCTAAATATTTAGTATAAAATATTAAATATTCACTGAAGTAAAAAGTGTGACAACTAGCCCCGGTCTCTCATTCTCTTAAAGGGGGGGTGAAACACTCAGTTTCAGTCAATCTCATGTCAATCTTGAGTACCTATAGAGTAGTATTGCATCCTTCATATCTCCGAAAAGTCTTTAGTTTTATCATATTTATAAAAGAAATATAGGCTGTACAGAGTCTTTCCGGAAAAAACCGAGCGCCTGGAGGCGTATCGTGTGGGCGGAGCTAAAGAATCACAAGCGCGCAAAGCGGTGACGTCCTCAAGCGTGGAGAAACCCATCTATCTCAGCTAATACAGATAATGATCCACAATCAAATCTGAGGCTGAAATAAACTGAACAGGAGAAACGGCAACATCAGGACGTCCGTCTCTGTGGTATGTAAGTTACTGTATTTAATGGCCTCTCCACATTTCTGTGTGTTTACTCGCAGTGTATGAGGACATGATTCGGTTTATGGACTATTGTATGTGACTAGACCTTAGAAGTAGCAAGCAGAACGGTTTAGCACGTCAGACTAGTGTAACGTTATACAGAACAACAATGGAGTAACCGTTAGCGCATTTGAATGACGAAGCACGCGATCGTATCGTTTACTGATGTTTACTCATGCGACGGTAGCCAATAGCAGAGACATTTGAAGTTGATTTACTCACCGGCATCTTCCAAAGCAGGACCGCTCCGGCAGAAACACACTTCTTTGGTATGATTTGGTGAAGTCCTGTGACAGCAGTGACCGTGGAAATCCACTTTGCGACGCGACTGAAGCGATGCCTTGAAGCTTCCCGTCATTTCTGCGTTCAAATCGGTTCAAATGCAGCGCTGCCTTCCCGGGGCGCGACATAAGTGTTCACGGAGGACTGGATCTGCACCTGAGAGACTGTTTACAGCGTGCATTTCCTCTCTCTCGCTCTAGTCACGCGCGCGCACCCTACCGGGAGAAGAGCCCGTACGGCCCATACAAGGACCTTCCGCTCTATTAACGTCAAGTCGAGCCATACTCGAAAAAAACTCGCCGAAACTTGTGAGAAACCGGAAGGAGTATTTTTAACACAGAAATACTCCATCAAACGTCCAACATTAGTTTTTGAAACTTTGTCTATGTTTAGGATGGGAATCCAAGTCTTTAACAGTGGAAAAAGCTCAGTATGCATGAAACAGCATTTCACCCCCCCTTTAAGAATGCACATAAATGTGTGTGAGATTAGAAAAAGGGCTTCATTGTGGTTCTATATAGAACCATAGGGTTCTTTACTCAACTCCAAAGAACCTTTTATGCTAAAAAGGTTTGATAATGACAAGAAAGAACCCTTTTGGCACTTAATAAAGGGTTCTATGAAGAACCATATAGGGGTTCTGAATGTGTAGCGCTGATATAATCTTTTAAGCTTCTATAGAACCTTTTCTTCTAAGAGTGTGTGAACTATCTGACAGATAAGAGTGGAGATACTGAGGAAACTCATGAGACGATTCTCATACTTGCTCACAGGAAAGAGTAAACGATGGAGAGCTCGGCTTCCTTCCTCTTCATCCTCATCCTCAGTCCTGCCAAGAGCGGCCAATGAAAACACAGCAGCTCGTCTTTACTTCTGCTGTCCTGTTCCTCATCTCTGAAAGAAGACAAGACCTTCACAAAATGGATCTGGAGGAGTCGCCAAAATTACATTTCAATCACTGACCATAACACACAACCTCACACAACATACCATAATAAATAAACACCCAAAACTCTGTCAAATGTCAACAAAAGTTCACGTTTTAAAGCAATCTTGTGTTAGTTAAAGCAGCAGATGCATGAATAAAACTTCATATTTGTTTTTTAGCGTGATGATAAAAACATTAAAAATCATAACTATTGATAAGACCCAGTCTATCGTGGGAAACTTGATCGAAAAGTGCTTCCTTCAAACCATTATACCAATATTAATACCAATATTCAGGTAACAACATTGATTTTTACATGCATTATGTCATAATTTCTTCCAAATTCATAGTGTCATGATGAGAAAACCACCAAAACAAGAGGGACAGACAGAAAATAATGAAGAAATCATGTTTTAACGACATAAAACTGAATGAAGTCATGCCATATAGCTCAAGTAAAAGCAGCAGTGTTATTATTATACATTTAAAGGCAGATCTGAGATAGTTGTAACATGATCGCAGTGTTTTTAGCTTTTGTTTAATCTGATTCGTGAGTGTTTTGTAGTCTATAATAGTTTTACTGTCGACACTATGTGTAAAGACAATATTTTGCTGTATTATATCAGTGTTACGTTCCTACTGTGACAACATGCCCCGGTCTCTAGTGTTCACTGACCACACTCCCTATGTTACGCGGACCTCTGCTGGACAACAACAGAATCACACTAAACACCGGTCCAGGAATGCTTCATATTCATGGAAAATAACATCAATAACAAAAACTCACAGCAGTTTGGTAACAGGCTTTCCTCACAAATGTATTTCCGATCTGATATGTGATTGGAAAAAGCAGAAGAAAGAGTTCGATGGGTGGTGGACTCGAACCCGTGTCGGGATGTGATTGTCTTTTCAGACGATCATGCTACCGCTACACCATTGACTCTGTCGGGATAACAAGGTCTTCCGTGTTTTTCTCAGTCCCAGACGTCAGTGGGTTGAGCTAGTGTGAGCTCAAGGAGGACCAAACCACCAAATTAGCAGAAATTAACGGTGGGACGAGGACGACCATCATCAGGCTTGTATGGAAGCCCATTTCCGGCACTAAATTAAGAGTAATTGCGACTTTTTCTCTCACAATTCTGACTTTTTTTCTCACAATTACGAATTATAAAGTCACAATTCTGAGATATAAACTCGCAATTGCGTGATTTAAAGTCACAATTCTGAGATATAAACTCGCAATTGCGTGATATAAAGTCACATTGTGACTTTATATCTCAGAATTCCGACTTTATATCACACAATTGTGAGAAAAAAAAAGTCAGAATTCCGACTTTGTAATTCGTAATTCGAAAAAATAGACTTGCTTCCGATAAGTAGGCTACCATTGAAACTTATCTCTCAGTGGGTCAAACTGCTGAAAACATTAAGTTGTTAGGTATGGAGGACGAAACATTAAAACAATAAATAAATATGAAAATAAACAGCAGCATGGACCTTGAGGCCCTGTCTCCCCGCGGAGGTCTGTGCACGCAACTGAAAATAAATACATAAATCCACATATTCCTGAATAAATAATTAAATTGCTTGCAGATAAGTAATTAAATAAATAAAACGATTGTTGGGGGAAATACAAAATGTTTAAAGGAAACGCCCCTTGAGGCCAGCTGTCCTGCAGAATTTATCTCCAGCTCTCCTCAACACACCTGCTAAAGTTTCTAGTATGCCTAATAAGACCTTAATTAGCTGGTACAGGTGTGTTTCATTGGGGTTGGAGCTGAACTCTGCAGGACAGTGGCCCTCCAGGAGCAGGATTCATAGACAGTAAAAGAAATGGACACAGCGACCCCATTGACGTCTACGGCGAAATAATGAAGTCAACCTAGGGGCACTCACTTCCTGATGGCTGAGCGAACTGCGCAGGCTCAGACTGAGCTTGACGACGTAGATGTGACGTGAGCCTCCTGTCTGACAGCTGTAGGTCTTCTAGTAGATGTGGAAAGCGAAAGCTGAATCACGTTGTTTAAATATTTTCTCCCGTTGCTTTTGGCTCACTATGGGCTTCTACCCATTCTTCCCCCTTGACTTTATCAGACTAGTCTCCAGGACATGTCTCCACGTCCCCCCGACTGTCTCATAGACAGTAAAAGATTGCCTGCGAGCGTCTCCTCAGGTCTATACGGTAATTTCTCAACTGTGCGACAGGGTCGCGTTGGTTATGACGCAATCGTTAGCCTATTTTTACAAAAACAGCTTCTGCGGGGCGATAGTGTAAGATACAAGGTAATGGAGCCTTTTATACATTGTCGTGTTTCTTTAGAAATATACAATGGACAAATGGAGTCTTTAAACGCCTCTGATGTAAAGTTATTCACTGTCAAAGTGACTCAAAAATGAATGGGAGTCAATGGGATGCTAACAGCAGGTGATGGCTTGGTTAGCAATGGCAGCCCCTAGGGGTGGAACGCTTTCCGAGCGCTAGATTACCCCCTTGGCAGGATTGGACACCTCTGCTTTAGTTGGCCTTTCGCCTGCCATTGAAAGAATGTTCCGTGTGTTCGGTAGGGGGCGCTATTAAGCATCTTCTGAAAGAGTTCTGCCTAATGTTACTGAATGAAATGTCCAGTGTTGCCAATTTAGCAACTTTTCAGACTCTCCTAGCAAGTTTTATTTTTATTTTTAAAGCAACTAGCAATAAATTGAGCTATTTTTAAAATGTATTTGGCAGCATTAAGCAACTTTTGAAAAGTGCCTCAAACAATAAAAGGGCACATATTTTAATCTAAATTACACAAAAAGAGGAAACCCTTAACCATAGATACGTATACATATATGTGCTTAGAACGGCTAGCCTTAAAGGGATACTCCACCGCTTTTTCATATTAAACTATGTTATTCCCTTAACTAAGACGAGTTGATACATACCTCTCTCGTCTCAGTGGCCCTCAAGCCGGGTGCACACTGCGCGATTTTGGCCACGATTTGGCCATCTGAGACAAATTTAGCAAATCCTAGAAGATTCCTCTGATCCTAGGCTAAAATCTGACGTCTTTGGTCGTTAGTTGGACATGTTCACCGGCAGCCGATTAATGAGCGCTGCGATTAAATTTCACCTCAGATGAAATTCTGGCAGTGTCAGAAGATTTGGCACACAATTTTACTGATGATATAATTGATGATGTAAAACTCCAGATGAGTTTTCTTGCGCACGTCCGTTTTTAGCGCGCCTTCACTATCGTACAGTCTGACATTAATGCCAACTGAGATCTGAGATCACAGCTAACATCGGGGATCATGTTCGTACAGTCTGACAAAGAACATTCGCAAAGGATTTTGAGAAATCGCACCGTGTGCAGGACCCATCATTTATTAAAAGTGCGTACACCAAATTTCCAGCGTACACCAAAAACGACGGTGATTTTGAGATTTATCAATATGGACGTTGACGTACGGCACGCTCCAATCCTACGCCAGCTCAGGAGGCGGTGTACTCACACACACACTCACACACACGCTCCAATCCTACGTCAGCTCAGGAGGCGGTGTACTCACACACACACTCACACACACGGTCCAATCCTACGCCAGCTCAGGAGGCGGTGTACTCACACACACTCACACACACGGTCCAATCCTACGCCAGCTCAGGAGGCGGTGTACGCACGTTTGAGTTAGTGTGAAAATGCGCAGAAAAACAATTCCTAACACCACAAAACGCACTGACAAAGATATGCTATATTATGACCCACTGTAAAAAACAACAACAACAGCATAGTAATTATAACTTCAGTGTTTATTTTTGGGCAACATGGACTTCAATGTTTAATTTGTGTGACTTTACCAAAGCATTTGATTTGTAGGCCTGTATTCCTCCGGTCGAGCCAGTGCGCTTTACCTGACGCTTCAGGGTTAGGCACGGACTGAGGCTGAAAATAATTCAGACTGACAAAATAATAAAAATGACATTCTTCTTCTTTTAAATAATAATAAAATAAAAAATAACAACATTCTTCTTCTAAATAACTATAAGCGTCATTAGTAATAAAAATCATAATAATAAGAATAATAAGAATCTTATAAATTGTCATGCAATTATTAATACACATATCTCCGGAAAGTAGAGTAAATGGAAAGTAAATACATGACGATGTCATTCCCGTCCCTGTACAGGTCCTCGGAGTTTAAGTGTTAAGTTGGAAATTTCATTTTCAGGTCTATGCTCAAAAAGTGAATAAATGGATTATAACTACTGCGTAAATATAATTTAGTAACATAAAATTCCATAAAAATTCAAAATATTAAATTAAAATGTAGGGTAAAACTTTAGAATAATGATCATTAACTAACATGAACTAACCATGAGCAGTACATGGGTTACTGTATTTGTTCATCTTTGTTAATATTAGTTAATAAAAATACAGCTGTTCAAAAAAATTCTGAGTAAAAAACAACCCAATGTTGGGTCAAATATGAACTAACCCAGCAGTTGGGTTGTTTTAACCCAGTGATCGAGTTGTATTAAGCAAATATTTAACCCAACCGCAGGATTAAAATAACCCAATTGCTGGGTTAGTCCATATCTGACCCAACATTGGGTTAAAACAACCCAGCATTTTTTATAGTGTAGTTCACAGTGCATTAACTAAGGTTAACACACATTTTTATAATGCATTAGTAAATGTTGAAACTATCATGAACAAAGATAAATAAATGCTTTATAAGTGCAGTTTATAATTAGTTCATGTTAACTAATGTTGTTAAATAATGACCATTATTCTAAAGTGTTAGGCTATCCTTGTTTTTTTAAAATGCTAGCAGGGAAAGAGTTAAGGATGTTCTTTGAAAGTAAATTATTTCTATAGTCAAGTCTGCTTTATTTCTACAGCGCTTTATGCAATACAGATCATTTCGAAGCAGCTTTACTGTGAAAACATTGGTGCGAACTTCATCAAAATGAGACCGATTCTCTGTAAAGCCGCTATAAGAAAGACAGCAGTGCCATTATTCAGTAAAAAGTACACACAGAAAAAAGGGGTGTCAAAATTGTACCTTTAGGGGTACAACAGCTTGTCACTGGGGCGGTACCCTTAAAAGGACATCTTTGTACCATTTTTGCCACAAAAAGGTTCATAGTAGTACCTTAAGGTACACTCTTGGACTCAAAAGTACTAATATGCACCTTTTAGGAGTAAAAAAGGTGTCCTTTTAAGAGTACTGCCCCAGTGACAAGTTGTTGTACCCCTAAAGATACAATTTTGACACCCCTTTTTTCTGTGTGTACTTTAATAAGCACAGTTTTTAAAGCATGCTGTACTTCAGAAGGGCTGTAGTATAAAGCGGCCCTCAGACGCGTGGGCTCCGTCGTCTCGGCCCCGTGGCTCCTCGTGTGTTTAGGACTCTCCAGAGCCATCATTAAAAGCCTGTGCATGGAGCGTAAAGTCAATTTACTCTTGTCAGAGGCTTTCTAGTGTCCCTCCACAGATCTCCAAATATAAATACTGTGTTAGATTTATGGTCTGAGAGGCAGAGTTGTAGTTGAGACCAGCTCAATCGAGTCGAGACCAGAGAGAAGGCGTGATCATAGAAATATTTACATAGATTCATCATTCGCCCAATCCACGCAATCACTAATGAGGAATATATATATAACCACATTTACATTATTTATACTACTATTATTTATTACTTTATTAATAAACCGGGTTATTTCCTTGACATTATAATAATAATATCTGCACTCAAAAAAAATGTTGGGTTAAAAACAACCCATGTTGGGTTAAAAAAGGACAAACCCAGAAATTGGGTTGTTTGAACCCAGTGAATGGCCCCATTCAAACAACCCAATTTCTGTTTTTTTTCTATTTTCAACCCAACATGGGTTGTTTTTAACCCAACATTTTTTAGAGTGTGTATCTGACAAGGGGTATTCCTTATGTTACGTCCTTGTGTTATGTTGTGGGTCAATTTGACCCGTTTCGATTTTCAAGTTGTTGGAAATACTGGTTAACCTATGTTTTTTTTTCTAGATATTTTGTGACCTTTTCTCATTTACCATCATGAACATGCATGCAAAGTTTCAACATGCTGGTGTTTTGTGACATATACAAACAAAATTACTATTACGTTAGTGATGTTCGCGGGTCAATTTGACCCTCATAGGCAGCTATTCAAAAAGTAACAAAATAAAAACATTTATTTTATGTATGTCAGGCCATCAACTGCAGTCCTAAAGTGTAAGTGTATCTAAAAGTGCCGTAACCCTAACCAAACACACTTCAAAAAGCATTGTGTTCAGAATTAATGGCAAATTACAAATTAAAATCATTGACAGACAAAGATAGTAAAATAAGCTCTCATTTATATATTCAAGATATCTGAAATACCTAGCTTTTAACCAAACCTTTTATGTAGGATTTTCAAAGGCAGCTTCACAGAACCAAAACATAAATAAAAAAACATTTATTTGACGTATGTTTTTGTTATGTTTTGTTGGACTACTGTGATGATGTTTTTATTCCCTTTCTGGACATGGACAGTATAGTGTGCATACACTTGCATTCGCTCTCGGACTAAATATAGAATATCTTAAACTGTGTGTGAAGATGAACGGAGGTCTTACGGGTGTGGAGCGACATTAGGGAGAGGAGTTAATGACAGACATTTCATTTTTGGGTGAACTAACCCTTTAAGAAAATCACACATTATTGGACGTGTCAAACATCAATTTAAAGAAATATTAACATAGAGTAATAATCGTGAATATTTTAAATGGGACTTGAGTGGACTTGGAAATAAGTCCGAGACCGAGACCATTAAAACATGGCCTGAGTCTAGAATACAAACCACTGCTGAGAGGTTTGAGAGTGTCTGGCCAATTAAAGTCAGCATGAAAGCAAAGTTGGTCTCCTTTATTGTGCATATATCTGAGTGAATCGCTTCTCAAACAAGAATAAATGTAGGGGCGGGGCTTGATTGTGTCTGTGCGGAATTGATTGGATGGTGGTGGTGGTGTGCTATTGGTGCATCTCATTTGAGTGACAGGTGGCCCCGCCCACATCATCAAAAACCAAACACAAAACGCAACTGGAGAAAGGGTTGGATGAGACTTGTTTAACTCACTCCACATGCACGTAAATCTCTCAGTCACATTTAGAGCTACATCAGCAATTCCAGAACAAACACAAGCGTCCAGGCGCACTGTTGAGTTCATTTGCAAGCTAATAAGGAATGCATTGCAGATTTCTTGTATCATCATAAAGCCGAATGGATTTTTGGCTTCCAGAAGTAGGCTGCTGATAAATGAATGCAGGATCTGCTCTTTCACTTCTTACAGATTAAACCAGAAGCCGGCCAGAGAGGAACCTGACCAACATTCATTCGGAGAGATTTCAGAGCATAAAAGAGATCGTTCCCATTTTAAAAAAAGTGTGAGGGGGCATTCATTTCCAAAATCTGCATTTATAAATGTGAAGCAGCTCATTCAGTGCATGTTTCATTTTCCAAGAGGTCTTTTACCTTAAAAGATCAAGCAAACCGTTCCTCACAGTTTTTTAACTTAAAGCTACACTGTGTAACTTTTTTAGTTTATTCTTAGCTAAAATCACTTAGTTCTTTCAAAAATATATGTGCTCATTAATTTATATTTACTTCTTTCAAGTAATAATGCATTCTCGTAATTTTATAATATACCGTTGAAAATGCATAAGTGTTGAGGGTTCGAATGCCGGTCGCCATGTTGCTCCTCCATCTTGAAAGTACATTTGCCAAAGAGGGACATACCCGTAAATTCAAGCTTCGCTTTTCGCGTTTTTACACTCGATGGCACCGTGTCGAATGTGAAGAGGAGGATTGCTTGAGGCTGCTATATGATGATGGAGGATCACTCTTAAGCCCCTTCACACTGCACGTCGGACCCGCAATATTCCCGGAACATTGCCAGATCGCCTTCTGTGTGAAAGCAACCACGTCCCGGAATTGATTACCGAATTCGACCCGGGTCGGGGAACTAGTAACATTGCGGGATATGTATCAGAGTCGCCAAGGAAGCGGAAAAGAGAATTAAGACGGCAACGCGACAGGCAAATCAACAAGACAAAAGTAAATACTGGAGTGGCCTTTCCAAGATGGAAAGAGCTCATGAGGAGCAACGATTTTAAAAAGGATGCCGACGTTGCCTGCTTTCTTCTGGACAGGTAATATTAATTCAGCCTATTTGTGTATATTGGAAGTTTTATTGTTGCTTGGCTAATTAAATCATGGTGTGCTGAGCATAACACTAGAACGACGTCTAGGATAGTTTTCCTCGCGTCAATGATGAAAAAGTATTGTTTACCTTATAACATAAATCCGTGTTCTATGACGGATAACATGAGATTAATATTTTAATTGCATTATAATTTGTTTGCCTTACGCTAGTGGTGTAGTACAATATACAGAATAACGATAGCACTGATAAAAGTTACTTTACTAAGAGCTTGCATTCGTCTGGGAACCTGATAGCTGATGTTAGCAATGAAATGGTAAAAAATAACGAAAACATAAAACTATTATTCATTTTACATATATTAATTTGATCATAGATCATTTGGCAAATTAAATAACTGCAAATTATAATAGTTTTCAAAAGTAACCTCATCACTTGAAGCAACACTCACCGAAGAGGTCGAACTGGAAGCCATGACTAAATCGGCCACCGTAGGAGTTGAAACGAAATCGAAATTGAGAGGAGCAGAAACTATTATTCTCTGGATGGTCATAAACCTTTACACCGCTAGATGGGGGAAAATATCACACAGTGGAGCTTTAAAGGAACACTCCACTTTTTTTGAAAACAGGCTCATTTTCCAATCCCTTATCCTGCCACCGTACACGAATGACACGAATAAATGAACATTTTTATTCCATTCGCTTCATTTGCACGTGAAATTCACTACACAACAGAAGCGAATAATTCGCGTCATGGGAGGAGCTTCTGCCAGGCAGCGGCAGTCGGCCGGAGGACGAGCCGAGTTAAGGCTGCTCTCGCCGGGGTTGATGAGCGCTGAGCTCCGGTGATCGCCTGGGTCTCACACCTCCGAAAACACCTGATCGAATTTTCAAATAGGCGCTCTCTTAATAAATAAACTACATATTTAAGCTTTAAACAACTACATTCTCACTTGAAAAACTATTAAAACTACATTTTGTGACACAATAACAGTAGTATTTTTTAATTGCTCTGGCCTCGGGGTTTCCCATCCGTCACTTCACCACGTGACAGCAGTAAGCAGGCTCCTCATTGGTTAACGTGGCGCGAATATCTGCCAAAGTTCAGATTTTTCAACTTGTCGCGCGAATCACGCGTTCAAAACGCTCAATTTGCGTGATCCTTGCCTTTTCGCGTCTCTGCATTGACTTAACATGTAAACCACTCGCGTGAATCGCGTCATTCGTGTGCGGTGTGAACGCAGCATTAGAGCTAAACAGTCGAGTTTTACCGTTTTTGAATCCATTCAGCCGATCTCTGTATCTGGCGGTAGCACTTTTAGCATAGCTTAGCATACATCATTGAATCGGATTAGACCATTAGCATCGCGCTCAGAAATGACCAAAGACTTTTTTTCAAAGATAATATTTTTCCTTTTTAAAACTTAACATCGTGTACTAAGACCAACGGAAAATTAAAAGTTGCAATTTTTAGACCGATATAGATAGGACCTATTTTCTTATTCCTGCGTAATAATCACGGAGCTTTGCTGCCGTGTCATCGGTGCAGCGGCGCAATAATATTACGCAGCGCCTAAAAGTAGTCCTCAGATTGGTAACTGCCAATGTGACCAGTGCTACGTTTGTGTAGTTGCAGAGAAGGCCCTTTCACGGCAGTAAATCTGTGATAATTACGCAGGGATGAGAAAGACATTGGTCTTAGTGCACGGTATAACTATAGACGAGTCAAGTTTTAAATAGGAAAATATTGAAAGTCTTTGATCATTTTTATGAGCGTGATGCTAATGGTCTAATCCGATTCAATGATGTATGCTAAGCTATGCTACAAGTGCTACCGCCAGATACAGAGATCGGCTGAATGGATTCAAAAACGGTAAAACTCGACTGTTTACCTCTAAGGGATTGGAAAATAAGCCTAATTTTAAAAAAAGTGTTCCTTTAATACTGTGAGAAAGAAGAATGAGTTTTTAGTGAAGTTTGCCGTGCACAATTAAAACTCGCCGCAGAACGATGTAAGGTTTCATTAGCATGAGCAGTCGTGCTTTAAATTGAAAATTCATCCTCCCAAGTCATTATTAAAGAGACGCTTCTGCAGAGGGAGACTTTCGGAAACATTTGCCCATGAATATTTAAAAGGAGAGGTATTATTTGTTATAACATGTCAGACTGTAATACAGCACGCGTCAGTTATGTCCCTCCTGAGAGCCATTACGGGGGAATTAATGAATTGGTGGAAGACGTGCTGTAATCTACAGTGAGGAACGACTGCAGGAGTCGAGGCCGATATGAGAGGAATTAGAGATAAATAAGTGTCTGTGTGATATTTGCATCTCCGCTCAAACAAACAGCAGGTACACACACATCCATTAGATCAGGGGTTTTCAAACAGTGCTGAATGCAAATAATAAAATAATCATTCATGGTCAAATCGTTTTTTTGAAGAGCCTTTTTGTGTTACTCAGATCCTGGGTCAGACATATAACCCACACTGCAAAAAAAATGCTTTTCTTACTTAGTATTTTTGTCTTGTTTCTAGTCCAAACATCTAAAAATGTGTGTGTGTGTGTGTGTGTGTGTGTGTGTGTGTGTGTGTGTGTGTGTGTGTGTGTGTGTGTGTGTGTGTGTGTGTGTGTGTGTGTGTGTGTGTGTGTGTCAGCAGGGGGAGATGTGGCTCTTTCTGACCGCTGCAGTGTTACCGCAGTAAGACTTCAGCTCATGATCACCTCCCATGAGTGCATGCAAACCTCGTCATGTGACGGAACGATTGATGGATGGATGATGGGGAAACACACACACACACACACACACACACACACACACACACACACACACACACACACACACACACACTGCCCCTGTCTCTTCCCTTCACACACACACACACACACTGCCCCATAACCCACCCATCACACACACACGCACACACTGCCCCTGTCCCTACCCTTCACACACACACACACACACACACACACACTGCCCCTTAACCCACCCATCACACACACACACACACTGCCCCTTAACCCACCCATCACACACACACACGCACATACTGCCCCTGTCCCTACCCTTCACACACACACACACACACACACACACACACACACACACACACACACACACACTGCCCGTAAACCCACCCATCACACACACACACACTGCCCCTGTCCCTAAACCTACCCAACACACACACCCCATGCCCCTAAACCTACCCATCTCACACACACACACACACACACACACACAGACACACACACACACACACACACACACACACACACACACACACACACACACAGCCCCTAAACCTACCCATCATGCACACACACACACACACACACACACACACACACACACACACACACACACACACACACACACACACACACACACACACAAACACTATCATTCCATCCATCCATCCATCCATCCATCCATCCATCCATCTGTCATTCCATCCATCTGTCATTCCATCCATCCATCCATCCATCCATCCATCCATCCATCCTTCCATCCGGCTGGAAGGATTCAGGCTGCCAGTCGTCCTGTGAGACAAATGTGACATTTTGAGTGATTCTGCTAATCTGCAGCAAAGGCATTAGAAAATAAATGACAGTAAAGACGCACTCAGCTACGCCGCCTAACCTCTATTACCCCGATTTGCATTTTTCCCCGTTGGGAAGAATGACAGCGTAAATCATTCAGGTGTCGTCTCACTCATAATTACATCAAGCGTTGACTGCTCGATGAAAAGCACAAAGACAGACACTGAAAAACGAGCCAGATATCGGTGAAATGAAGAGGAGTTAAAGGCCAGCTTTAGCAACAAGCATCTGACAAACCGTCCCGTCGTTCATCAACTCACATTCAACAGATGGAAGGATTTTGCATATTCTTGAGACACGAGACAAAACACGTCCTGTATTTTTCCCAGCAACAACTACAGTGTATATCATTTATTCAAACTGTCCTCCCAAAAAAAAAAAAAAAGACTGTAGGTCGTTTTTCAAGCGCTTTATTACAACCTTCATTTACGTTTTAAAGTCATGCGCCCTCTAGCTTGCGTAGAAATAATGACATTGGTGTCATGAAATGACGTATGACTGTTGTTACCAATCAAACTGTGTTCATTTTAATGCAATGTGTAGACTTTTTACCACCATTTGTCGTATTTCAATTTAGAAATATTATATATATTTTATATATATACATGTCCGTCTAAAAAAATTAGCATATTGTGATGAAGTTCATTATTTTCCATAATGTAATGATAAAAATTAAACTTTCATATATTTTAGATTCATTGCACACCAACTGAAATATTTCAGGTCTTTTGTTGTTTTAATACTGATGATTTTGGCACACAGCTCATGAAAAGAATTGGCATATTTCATCCGACCAATAAAAGAAAAGTGTTTTTAGTAAATAAAAAGTCAACCTTCAAATAATTATGTTCAGTTCTGCACTCAATACTTGGTGGGGAACCCTTTAGCAGAAATGACTGCTTCAGTGCGGCGTGGCGTGGAGGCGATCAGCCTGTGGCTCTGCTGAGGTGTTCTGGAGGCCCAGGATGCTTCGAGAGCGGCCTTAAGCTCATCCAGAGTGTTGGGTCTCGCGTCTCTCAACTATCTCTTCACGATATCCCACAGATTCTCTATGGGGTTCAGGTCAGGAGAGTTGAGCACAGTAATACCATGGTCAGTAAACCATTTACCAGTGGTTTGGGCACTGTGAGCAGGTGCCAGGTCGTGCTGAAAAACCAAATCTTCATCTCCATAAAGCTTTTCAGCAGATGAAGCATGAAGTGCTCCAAAATCTCCTGATAGCGAGCTGACCCTGCCCTTGATAAAACACAGCGGACCAACACCAGCAGCTGACATGGCACCCCAGACCATCACTGACTGTGGGGACTTGACACTGGACTTCAGATATTTTGGCATTTCCTTATTCCCGGTCTTCCTCCAGACTCTGGCACCTTGATTTCCGAATGACATGCAAAATTTGCTTTCATCCGAAAAAAGTACTTTGGCCCACTGAGCAACAGTCCAGTGCTGCTTCTCTGTAGCCCAAAAGTGTCTTGACCTGGGGAATGCGGCACCTGTAGCCCATTTCCTGCACACGCCTGTGCACGGTGGCTCTGGATGTTTCTCCTCCAGACTCAGTCCACTGCTTCGGCAGGTCCCCCAAGGTCTGGAATCGGTCCTTCTCCACAATCTTCCTCAGGGTCCACTCACCTCTGCTCGTTGTGCAGCGTTTTTTGCCACACTTTTTCCTTCCCACAGACTTCCCACTGAGGTGCCTTGATACAGCACTCTGGGAACAGCCTATTCGTTCAGAAATGTCTTTCTGTGTCTTCCCCTCTCGCTTGAGGGTGTCAATGATGGCCTTCTGGACAGCAGTCAGGTCAGCAGTCTTACCCATGATTGCGGTTTTGAGTAATGAACCCGGCTGGGAGTTTTTAAAATCTTTTGCAGGTGTTTAGAGTTAATTAGTTGATTCAGATGATTAGGTTAATTGCTCGTTTAGAGAACCTTTTCATGATATGCTAATTTTTTGAGACAGGAATTTTGGGTTTTCATGAGCTGTATGCCAAAATCATCAGTATTAAAACAATAAAAGACCTGAAATATTTCAGTTGGCGTGCAATGAATCTAAAATATATGAAAGTTTAATTTTTATCATTACATTATGGAAAATAATGAACTTTTGAAAAGGACCTGTATATATACATTCACAACTAACTTACACCATCCCTAAACCTATTATTATTATCGATAGGGGCACAACTTTAGTAATGTTCCTATTGGTTATATTTCAATGAAGTACAAACGACCTATATAGGCGTATTGGTTGGAGGGCATGTTGCATTTATTGTGATTTGGAACTTATTATGACGTGGACGGTGAGATATTAAGACAAAACACATTGAAAACATCTCAGTTAGAGCATTTCATTAAACGATAGCACTGGGCAGACTCTGTGTGCGTGCGTGTGTGCGTGCGTGCGTGTGTGTGTGCGTGTGCGCAGGGGCGTAGCACCAAATTTTGGGCCCTGGGTACAAACCATCTTGCTGGGCCCCCGTACCATGTATGTGTATGTATAGAAAACGTACTTCTAAGGCCCCCCCCTGCCTCGGGCCCTGGTTACTCAGTACCCTTTATCCCCCCAGTCCCACGCCCCTGCGTGTGCGTGTGTGTCTGTGTGTGTGTTCCTGCAAGTAAAAACAGATGAAAATGACCTTATTTCAAGCACGACTGCTGCGGTGGAGGTTTTCATTTCTGTGCGGCTTTATAGAGCGTGTTACTGCACACTGTAAAAAAGCTTTTTTTCATTTTAGTAAAATACATTTAATTTACAGTGTTTATTCAATGGGTTTGTCCAATTTATTTGATAGAAATAAAAAGTTCTTTCTACCTTTGGGAGCAAACTCAAAAAACCTATGCAAAAAAAAAAAGGGGGGGGGGGGGGCACGAAGTATACAGTGCAGAATCAAAAACATCCACACAAAAAAAATCTTTGGTATATTATAGTAAAATTACACTAAAATCGCTTGTGTAATTACACTACAATTATAGTGTTTTTAACTACTTATATCATTGCAAAGACACTACAGTATATTGTAGTATTTACTACACTTTATTAATTTACTGTAGTTTATTTACTATATTATGGTTCAAAAACACTATAGTATTTTACTGTAATTTACTATAGTATTTTTTCATGTGGGTTTTTATATTGAATTAAATCCTTGCCATATATATATATATTTGCAAAAGAATAAGGATTTGCAAAGTATTGCAAAAAGTAATAATAATAATAATAATAATAATAATAATAATAATAATAATAATTTAACTAAAGTTTTTTGCAAGCCAAAATAAAGAATAGCAAAGTATAAATAAAATTATTACGATTTAAGAATGAATTGTGAAAATCAATGACTGCTGTAAAAAAACAAGAGGTTGTTGTGCTCTATGAAAACTAAAATAAATACAATTGCTCAGGGGATGTTTGGTTAATTTGAATTGATCTGTTATTGAGCTCTTGGTCTCTGAACATTAACCTGATACTGACACACGTCCTCAGAAAGAAAGAAAGATGACTGTGACATTATAGACAGAGGAAAAACTAAACGGAAAGCAACATGGCGGTTGCTAGGGTGTTCCAACTAGTTGCTATGGCTTTGTTAGAATGTTGTAAGGGTGTTTTAGGTGGTTGCTATGGCATTTCTACAGTAGGCGGTTGCTAGGGTGTTCTGACTGGTTACTATGGTTTTGTTATAATGTTGCAACGGTGTTCTAGATGGTTGCTAGGGCATTGCTACAGTAGACAGTTTCTAGGGTGTTCAGGCTGGTTGCTATGGCTTTGTTAGAATGTTCCAAGGGTGCTCTACGTGGTTGCTAAGGCGTCGCTACAGTAGGCAGTTGCTAGTGTTCCAACTGGTTGCTATGGTTTTGTTAGAATGTTGCAAGGGTGTTCTATGTGGTTGCTAGGGCATTGCTACAGTAGGCAGTTGCTATGGTGTTCAGGCTGGTTGCTATGGCTTTGTTAGAATGTTCCAAGGGTGCTCTACGTGGTTGCTAAGGCACTGCTACAGTAGATGGTTGCTAGGGTGTTTTGACTAGTTGCTGAAGTGGATACAGGCAATAAGACATGAAGCTTCAGCAGGAAGAATAGGTCAATTTTGGGATCCTGACACTCAGTATGTCTACGCGTGCAGTAAACATGTTTTCAAATATCCAAATGTCAGTTTTATATATTATATTTCCTGTCGCTGATTACTTTCCCCTCCAGTGGGCGTAGTTCTCACTGTACGCGCTCTGTGTCTATTGCTTGTATGCACTTTTGTGTACTTAAACGTTCATTTTTTGGGTTAACAGCTTATAAAAACTTCTGGGTTTTTTAGCTTGTTTTCTGTACACCTTGTCACATAACAGCTTTTAGACATTGTTTGTTTTTTGTAATAAGTCTAAAATGACAAGAAGGCCGCTTCCCGCAATAGAAAGTCAATGGAGACAGTTGGTTTGTCCCCCCCCCCCCCCCCCGGTGGGCGTGGCTTTCAGATTATGACGCGTGTCGCTCTGTCTCAATAAGTATATTAATGCAAAACCAAAACAGAAACTAGAACTTTACACATTCATTCTGATTTTAGCTGGCGTATGTTGAGCATGTGATGATGGCTGTGTTTCTCTTGTTCATGTGACACTCCACTGCAAAAAAAATGCTCTTCTTACTCAGTCTTTTTGTCTTGTTTCTAGTCCAAACATCTAACAATTCTTAAAATAAGAAGTATTTACTAGACAAGCAAAAGTAATTGTCTTGTTTTGGGGAAAAATAACTCAAAATGATAACAAGATTATTTTTCTCACCCCATTGGCAGATTAATTATCTTATTTTAAGCAAAAACTCTCTTCATTTTGAGTTATTTTTCCCAAAACAAGACTATAATTTTTACTTGTCTAGTAAATGTTTCTTAATGTAAGAATTTTTAGATAGAAACAAGACAAAAATACAGAGTAAGTAAAGCAGTGTGAAGACTGCAGTAATGATGATGATGATCACAGGAATAAATCACACTTTACTATATATTAACATAGAGAACAGATGATTTAAATTGTACAAATACTTCACAACTTTTACTGTATTTATGACCAAATAAATGCAGAAGAGACTGCTAAAGCCTTTTTAACAATGAAATATGAAGTTAGATCCATTCCTGACCCCTGAACATGCTTTGAATTTCCATCTTAACGCTTTCAGGAATCAGAGCTCCATTATAGCTCACAAATCTGCTGTCAGATAAGAGGCACTTTCTTCTGTCCCACACTTTCACACAGTCTCCAAACACACTGCTCCATACAAGGAAATGTCAAGGAGATTTCCAGGAAAGACAGAGTAATTTCTCAGACTAAATGACTCTGGCAGGTATTTGAATGGCCTCAGAATGAGAAGAACAACAGTCTCTCTTCAGAGGTCAGTCTCTCACGCGTCTGTGAATGTTAAAGCAGGCAGACTGGGATCAAACAGGAGCACCGACTCAAACTGACAGCCTTGTCTTCTGTAAGCTGCAGAAAAGAAAGCACTGCAAAAAATGCTCTCCTTACTTTAAAAGATAACTCAAAATTAAGAGAGTTTTTGCTAAATTCAAGGTTTCATCACAGATATAAATTACACTTTACTATATATTCACATAGAAAACAGCTTTTTAAAATTATAATAATAATTTTTAATTTTTACTGTATTTTTGATCAAATAAATTCAACTTTGATCACATGAATCAATTACATTTTACTATATATTCACATAGAGAACAGCTTTTTAAAATTGTAATAATATTTCAAAATTTTTACTGTATTTTTTATCAAATAAATTCAAGCTTTGATCGCAGAAATAAATTACACTTTACTATATATTCACATAGAAAACAGCTTTTTAAAATTGTAATATTTTTTTTAAATTTTACTGTAGTTTTGATCAAATAAATTTAAGCTTTGATCACAGGAATAAATTACACTTTACTATATATTCACATAGAAAACAGCTTTTTAAAATTGTAATAATATTTCAAAAATGTTACTGTATTTTTGATCAAATAAATTCAAGCTTTGATCACAGAAATAAATTACACTTTACTATATATTCACATAGAAAACAGCTTTTTAAAATTATAATAATAATTTTTAATTTTTACTGTATTTTTGATCAAATAAATTTAAGCTTTGATCACAGGAATAAATTACACTTTACTATATATTCACATAGAAAACAGCTTTTTAAAATTTTAATAACAATTTTAATTTTTACTGTATTTTTATCAAATAAATTCAAGCTTTGATCACATAAATAAATTACACTACTATATATTCACATAGAAAACAGCTTTTTAAATTTGTAATATTTTTTTTAAATTTTACTGTATTTTTGATCAAATAAATTTAAGCTTTGATCACAGGAATAAATTACACTTTACTATATATTCACATAGAAAACAGCTTTTTAAATTTGTAATATATTTTTTTTAATTTTACTGTATTTTTGATCAAATAAATTCAAGCTTTGATCACATGAATCAATTATATTTTACTATATATTCACATAGAAAACAGTTTTTAAAATTTTAATAATATTTTTTAATTTTTACTGTATTTTTGATCAAATAAATTCAACTTTGATCACATGAATCAATTACATTTTACTATATATTCACATAGAGAACAGCTTTTTAAAATTGTAATAATATTTCAAAGTTTTTACTGTATTTTTTATCAAATAAATTCAAGCTTTGATCATAGAAATAAATTAAACTTTACTACATATTCACATAGAAAACAGCTTTTTAAAATTGTAATAATATTTAAAAAAATTACTGTATTTTGACCAAATGAATTCAAGCTTTGATCACAGGAATAAATTACACTTTACTATATATTCACATAGAAAACAGCTTTTTAAAATTCTAATAATATTTTTAAAATGGTTACTGTATTTTTGATCAATTAAATTCAAGCTTTGATCACAGAAATAAATTACACTTTATTATATATTCACATAGAAAACAGATGATTTACACTGGAGGGATATTTCACTGATTTACTGGATTTATGATCAAATAAACGAGCAGAACAGACTTATATACTATAGAATTTACTTTATTAAAAGAATACTCCACTTTTTTTAAATTAGGCTTATTTTCCAATCCCTTAGAGGTAAACAGTCGAGTTTTACCGTTTTTGAATCCATTCAGCCAATCTCTGTATCTGGCGGTAGCACTTGTAGCATAGCTTAGCATACATCATTGAATCGGATTAGACCATTAGCATCACACTCATAAAAATGATCAAAGACTTTCAATATTTTCCTATTTAAAACTTGACTCGCCTATAGTTATACCGTGCACTAAGACCAATGTCTCTCATCCCTGCGTAATTATCACAGATTTACTGCCGTGAAAGGGCATTCTCTGCAACTACACAAACGTAGCACTGGTCACATTGGCAGTTACCAATCTGAGGACTACTTTTAGGCGCTGCGTAATATTATTGCGCCGCTGCACCGATGACACGGCAGCAAAGCTCCGTGATTATTACGCAGGAATAAGAAAATAGGTCCTATCTATATCGGTCTAAAAATTGCAACTTTTAATTTTCCGTTGGTCTTAGTACACGATGTTAAGTTTTAAAAAGGAAAAATATTATCTTTGAAAAAAAGTCTTTGGTCATTTCTGAGCGCGATGCTAATGGTCTAATCCGATTCAATGATGTATGCTAAGCTATGCTAAAGTGCTACCGCCAGATACAGAGATCGGCTGAATGGATTCAAAAACGGTAAAACTCGACTGTTTACCTCTAAGGAACTTGTTAAAAGTGGAGTGTTCCTTTAAGATCCAACTCCGGTGAGAAATGCCCCTCGGGGTGATTAACAGATGGTAAGCGAGTAGATCGTTCTCTGGGATGTGTTTTTATGGAAATCGAATGTAAAGAGTTTTATCTCTAAACACAGATCAGCTTATAACGCTTGTCTACGGGGCACAGGGTCAGTGAAATTAAACCGCTAGTTAATACCACTAACAGCTCAACATAGCCTCACACTAACACGGCAGCATAATGAGGGTCCCTACATGCAGACCGCAGCATTGAGAACTTTGTAAGAGTACAAACAGTTTAATAAGAAGATACTTTATAAAGACAGTCCATTACAGGGCTATCAAAATCCAGTGTTCTGTATTTTTTGTACGTGAGTTTTTGTTGTAGAAGGCTATAAAAAATTTTTAAAAAATTGTGTACTGTGCTAATTTATTGAGATTTCTTACAGCTCTTACAGGTTGTTGGCCTTGTCTGTTTCGTTGCTTCTATTGCTCTCCCCTTTTTTGTAAGTCGCTTTGGATAAAAGCGTCTGCTAAATGATTAAATGTAAATTACGCGTTTACAGACGGCAGCCATCTTGGAAAACAGTCTCGATGAGTCGAGCCACGAGCGCTGTGCTAAGTGAGCTGGTCGATAGGAATTAAGGTTGTGAAATCTAATTACATGGACATTTTTATTTTTATTTATTTATTTTCTCTGTTGCGTTCAGTGCTTTCTTCCAGAAACAACGGACCATATGAGATTCAGTCACAGTTCATCACTTAGCACAGCGCTCGTGGCTCGACTCGTCGAGACTGTTTTCCAAGATGGCTGCCTGTAATCGCGTAATGCACTGTCTTTATAAAGTATCTTCTTATTAAACTGTTTGTACTCTTACAAAGTTCTCAATGCTGCGGTTTGCATGTAGGGACCCTCATTATGCTGCCGTGTTAGTGTGAGGCTATTTTGAGCTGTTAGTGGTATTAACTAGCGGTTTAATTTGACTTACCCTGTGCCCCGTAGACAAGCGTTATAAGCTAATCTGTGTTTAGAGATAAAACTCTTTACATTCGTGAAAACGCATCCCAGAGAACGATCTACTCGCTAACCATCTGTTAATCACCCCGAGGGGCATTTCTCACCGGAGTTGTCCTTTAACATAATATTTCAAATTTTTTACTGTAATTTTTACAGTAATTATTCCAAACTGTATGTATTTCTGTTACATTAACATTTACCCGATACTCTTGGCAGATCATGTTTTATGAAGTGCTTGACCAGAAACAAATTTCACTTCCAAATTCAAGTCAGCGCCGCTGCGGACACACACCTGACAGCTGTTTCTTCATGCTCGGGTCTCAGCTTCATCCCTCTTGAGCCTTCAGCTGACGAACACTCATTAGTGAGCACTAAAATGACAGATGAGGGCTTCTATAATTAACACGCATCCGGCGCGGTGCGGTGCTGTGTTATTAGTGTGTGAGGGAGCATTAGAGAACCAGAGAGAGATCCAGGCAGGTAGACGTGGTCATTATCTTACCTAACCTCCAACTTTCGTCTCACTGAGACAAACAAGAGCTGAGCGCGTACACACACATGTCGAGCGCTCCTATTTTGGGAATGCAACTGTCAGGGAGGAACACACTCCTCCACATCAACTGTTTTTCTGCAGAACTATTGCAGAATTAAGCAAACAGATCGATGCGTTGAATCAGGGCTGTAACCACCAGAGACTCTGAGGGGTTATTTCTGCAGAAAATGTCAGACTTGAAGATGCTTTTCGGTGGCCTATAAGGTCACTGTGAGGTAATTCTGGTTATGGGGCGACGACTTGTCTACCTAGTTTGACGATATAAGCTCCTACACTGCAAAAAAATGCTTTTTTACTTAGTATTTTTGTCTTGTTTCTAGTCCAAACATCTAAAAAAGTATTTGCTAGACAAGCACAAAGTAATTGTCTTTTGTTTGGGGAAAAATACTCTAAATGAAGAGAGTTTTTGCTTAAAATAAGATAAATAATCTGCCAATGGGGTGAGAAAAATAATCTTAACTCAATAAGAAAACAAGATTATTTTTCTTACCCTGTAAGGCTGAAAAAACTACAGTAGTAGATGCCGAAATGTCTAATTGAGGAACAAGGACTCTCTGAGAAATTAACATCTGAATTATATTAAAATATTAATTATATTAATTCAGTATTATATGTGTTTGATATTGTCACTACTCGATCCGTACCGGAAACACGATTTGTTCTGCGCATGCGCGAAAATGTTTCTACTTCCTGTTTGACATGCAAAGCTATTTACGGCAGTTTTTTGAATTACTACCACTCGATCCGTACCGCGATAGTTTTTTATTTATTGCATAACTATAAATCAATACAAAATAAACAATAAAGAACAATGAATATGTGATTTTTGCAGAGTTGATAATAAATGTTAATTGTTGTGTTTGTGTATTTGTCAGGAGATGGCGCTATAGTTCACATGTTGTTACCTATAAAAAGGTATCGTAAGAATGGAAGAGTTGTTGCACCTGCTGTCAACGTAACCATCTGGCACTGTTGGTTTGTTTGTCCTGCTTGTGGACTGAATAAAACTTTGAGAACTGGGACATTTCTTGTCCTCATGCTTACCTGGATTTAAACATAACATTAATCATAAGCAAATACTTTGCAGCTAGGTTTGAAATTAAGGTAGGTAGGCCTATCTTGCTTTGTCAATATAATATTTACCCATCATACAAATAAAATTTAAGACATCATCCAGCTCTTTACTTTCCTTAGTGACAGAAATATTACACAGTTGGTGAAATACAAGTGCTAATCATTTCCCATAAACCTTAATTGAATAATCACTAACAGTGAAGTTCCTTAAAAACTGATTTGTAGGCTACATTTAACATCTAGGATATCAAACCCTTGTAAAACTAGTAGAGGGATATTCAAATGCAAACTACAATTTGCTTTATAAGATGTAACCAAAAAACAATAAATAAGCAGCAAGTCTGTAAGCTTACAGTAGTTGTTTTGATGCTTTTATACCATATAGCCTAGTTAAATAAAATCTTTATAAGAATCTAAGTCTCCACATTTAAGAGACCTCACTTGGAAAATACAAATGTAGACTATATATTCCAAGTTTATTATTATGTGGCACTAATTACATTGATTAAGTTTAGACTTGCTTGACCCCATTTGGGAAATTCAGATGTTTTTGTTTGCATTCAATATTTCATTTTTTAAAATGAAAAAGTTAATTTTTTCTACTTCAACATACTTGTCTACAATATAAAGAATACATATGTCTGCATTTAAGAAACACACGGGACAATTTATTTATATAAAAAAAAATGTTTCCTGGGATGGATCGCCTTTGCTCCTTTTGTGGAGTGGAAGATGAGTCTGTCCCTCACCTTTTTGGGATTGTTTTCATGTAGTTACTTTTTTTTTTTTGGAAGAAATTTAGTTTGTTTGTATGTTTTTCTCTCTTAGACAATTTTTATTTGGAGTTTAAGGATGTCCCATTTGTATTTTTTGTATAACTCTGACAAAAGTTTTTTTTTTCTTATAAATCTATTTTTTTTTTAGCTACGTTTTTTTTTATACACAAGTGCATTTTTTTTGTCTGTTAAACCTTTCTTTATTATTTTTTGTAAAGATCTGAAATGTAATTTAGATACTGTCTTTTCTTCCAGCAATGCCAAAGCTTTAAAGTCCTCTATGTGGTGCAAGAAGTATATATACCTTTTTATAATGTAAAAAGGGAAAAAAAGGCATTGGCATATTTTTCACTGTCTCACTCTCTTGAACCTAATTTAGGCTACTATAAATTGCATGCCACCCCTTGCTCAATTTTTTTTTTTTTTTTGTGTGCTTTTTTTTATAGTTTCCTTTTATATATATATATAGTGTTATTTTTTATTATTTAATTATGTATTTGTTTGTTTGTTTGTTTAATTCATTTTGCTGTCGGTCTTTTGTTTATATTTGTTTTGTTGTTGTTGTTGTTGAATCCTTTTTGAACGGTGGCTGTTTGCTTTTGTATTTGTTCAATAAAAAAATTATAATAATATATATTTTTAAAAAGTGACACCGTTGTCGCAAAAAACTTTGGCGATGACAGGAAGTGACGTCAAAACTACGTTTTCGCGCATGCGCAGAACAAATCGTGTTGCCGGTACGGATCGAGTAGTGACAGATATCGTTTGAAATGTCTCAGTGCGACTGGTACAAAGATCTCATCCCCACAGAAGATAATCAATGTTTTAAGAGTTTAGAGATATCTTGTCTTAGTTAGGTGGGTGTGGCTTTCAGCCGTTTGGCCTTTACATCAACACAAGTCTTGATTAAGGCAAATTCCCATTGTGAACTCGTGTTTACACTGAAAGAGTTTGGGCATTTGTTTCTGTGTATTTAAGGAAATGTTGCAAAGAGCTCAGGGCTTGACACTTTAAACCGGTCAGCCCGTAATGCTGGACGTCTTAAAGATAACCCAGCATTATGTAATTTTCAGAAGTCAGGTATATATTTCATTCTGTACTTCAGAGTATTTGATGTTATATATGGATTACCTTTGAATTGATTATGTAATTGGCATTATACATTTACCTGACTGTTAATAAATTGTTACACTTTGATTGATTCTGACTTACTCTGGAATTATTCAGGTTACGAACGGACCTAATTTCAACAAAAAACTATTAAATATAATGACCAAATAACCAAATGGCATTCTAACCTTAATACTAAATTATGATTAAATGGAGTCAGGTAACGAGAAATTTGCAGAGGTGGACAAATACACAACTCTATTACTTGAGTAAAAGTTAAAGTACTGCTGGTCAAATATTACTCCATTAGAAGTGAAAGTTGTAAAATTAGATTTTAACTGGAGTAAAAGTACAGAAGTATTTGTTTTCAAAAGTACTTAAGTATCAAAAGTAAATGTCCTTCTTTATGTCGCCGCATTATTGTATTATAGTTGTATAAATGCACATTATGCCATCATGGTTTAAGCCAGTCAGTGACGCTCCATCTGACACACTAGCAGACGACTAACTTAAACTCATTTAAATACTTGTAGAAAAGTTACAAAGCTCTTTATAAAGCTGCTGTCACTTTAAGGCCGAATGCACGGATCCAATACACTGATACACATCTGATATTCTCACACTTTACTCTTCTCTTTCTCCCAGACGTTTATATTTTTAATATTTTATAAGACATGCATCAAGTGTATGCAGACTAAACTAATCATGATTTTTTTTAAACTGAAACATCCTTTCAAAGTATGGCTGTGAGTGCACACACTGTGCCTAAGAACCGTCTTCTTCCATTTTGCTATGAACTGATCAGTGTTCAAAAAAAGTTGGGAAAATTTGTATGACCCTATAAGAGCGATTCCTGATAGACTGTCTGCAACAACAACAACAAAACACCTTTTAAAGAAGGAAAAAATCATCCACTGACTTTCAGAGCTGCGACAGAAACGACTTTCGACTTCGAGGACCTTGATAGAAATGTAGAGGAGTAAAGAGGACGATATTTGTCTTTCAGATGGAGTGAAGTTAAAGTAAAAGTATCCCCAAAATGACACCCCAGTAAAGTACAGATACTCAAAAAGTGAACTTAAGTACAGTACTCGAGTAAATGAGCTGAGTGACTGTCCACCTCTGGAAATTTGAATAAAGTCCCTTTGCCCCGCTGAAAAGACCGAACGCGCAGCGACCTTCACCCGCTGATCGTTAGCCTCCATTGGGACGATTTGGGCGGCCGTACACCCCATTGGCAGATTAATTATCTTATTTTAAGGAAAAACTCTCTTAATTTTGAGTTATTCTTTCCCAAAACAAGACAATCATTTTTACTTGTCTACACTCTAAAAAATGCTGTGTTAAAAACAACCCAAGTTGGGTTGAAAATGGACTAACCCAGCAATTGGGCTGTTTTAACCCAAAGGTTGAGTTAAAGGTTCCTTAAAACAACCCAATTGCTTGGTTAGTCCATTTTCAACCCAGCTTGGGTTGTTTTTAGTCCAGCAATTTTTAGAGTGCAGATATTAGGAATTATAGTTTTTACTAGAGGAAATTATTTCTGCAAGTCAGTGTTGGTATAGAGAATTGCCGTAGTTACTAACAGGAACCTAATCCCTGATATCAAGAATTAGCATCCAAAGAAAAATAATGTGTTTATTTTTATCAAGAATTCATATCCTGGGAATGATTAAAAAGCAAAACGCATAAATATAGTGTGTATCGTCACATAATGTGTTCTCCAAACGGCATGTGCTGCATCCTTTTCTCTCAAGGTCCGAACCCTTTATTAGGCTATTCACAGAAAACAAATTAAACTGCTTTTGCCACAGAAAAATCCTCATACATATTTAATAAGGGAAGCTTTAATCATGGCCGGAATGAGAAAAACTGCTTCTGACTAAACAAGACCAGCACCGTAAAGGACTTTAATCCTCCAGAGGAAAGGAGCTTCACTGTATGAAGCGATCAGTGCTTTTGAACCAATCGGATCAATCAACTGCATGTTTTGTTCGGGAATCGATGCGTTTCTGAACGAATCGATGATATCATAAAGACAGCGGTTATATTTACAACAGCATTCTGCCATACGCTTGCCATTTCGGTCGTATCGTCATATGAAACATATACAGATTCTGACTGATTCAATTACTCCTAAAGCCACTTTCTGAACGGATCAGCATTTTAACATCTTCAGCTCTGGGACCACACTCTAAAAATCAATCAATCAAATTACTTTATTTATATCGCACTTTTCCAATGCCGATTGTTTAAAGCAGCGCTGTGTTAAACAGGACAATACTGCAGCAGAATTAGATTTGGCTGTACAGTCGTTCTGGAGAAAACTGTGATGTTATCAGATTATAAAAAATGTCGTTTTAACCCAATGTTGGGTCAAATATGGACTAACCCAGTGATTGGGTTGTTTTAATTTGCTTAAGACAACCCAATCGCTGGGTTAAAACCACTCAGTTGTTAGGTTAGTCCATATTTGACCCAACATTGGGTTGTTTTTTTACCCAGAAATTTACCCAGAGTGTGCATTTTTAGGAATTTCCACTGGATTTGGCCTACACATGCAGTGGTCTAATTATTACATCCAAAAAAGAGGCACTTTGTGATTATTTTGTTATAAATTCAGTGTGAAAGTGCACTCTAAAAAATTCTGGTTAAAAAACAACCCAATGTTTGGTCAAATATGGACTAACCTAACAACTGGGTTGTTTTAACCCAGCGATTGGGTTGTCTTCAGCAAATATTTAACCTAATCACAGGGTTAAAACAACTCAATCACTGGGTTAGTCCATATTTGACCCAACATTAAGTTAAAAGAACCCAGCATTTTTTTTGAGTGTGTATCTCAGGCCCTGTGAGCTCTAGCACCCTGCAGACAGTTCTGGCTGTGTCCACTAGATGGCAGAAAATACTGGGAAAAAATATTTTGTCTGTATCATGGAAGATTTATTCAAATGCATCTGAGGGGAGGAATATTACCTTTTTTAATGTAATTTCCGCCAACTCAAATCTCCCCAACATGCCAATCTCCTCAACAGTGGTGTAAATGCAATATCCCAGTGTCACTAAATATTGTTTTCCAGTATTTGCTGCCATCTAGTGGACACAGCCAGAACTGTCAGCAGGGTGCTAGAGCTCACAGGGCCTGAGATATAATGTATTTCTAAACCAAAAAATCTAAAAGCACCTACCGTATATACCCAAATATAAGTTTGTGTCCTAAAAATATAGGCTGAAAATGGAGAGTCGTCTTATGTTCAGGGTTGTCTTATATTTGCGGTATTTGTTTGTTTTTTATATTTTATATGTTTGTTTATTATACTATAATATTTATCACTTGATTTATGTAATTTCAAGGTTTTCTGTAAAATGACACTGTGATATTGCATTTATACCACTGTATATGGGTATGGAGATTTGGATAGATGGAAATCACATAAAAAAGGTAATATTCCTCCCTGTGAATAAAACTTGCAAAAATGATACAGACAAAAAAAAATCCAATATTTTCTGCCATCTAGTGGACACAGCCAGAACTGTCTGCAGGGTGCTAGAGCTCACAGGGCCTGAATTTATAACCACAAAAAAAAAAACAAATCATAGCTTTTTTTATTACAGCTCAGACAACATATATTTAAATGTGTATCCCTTTTAGCAGTGTTTTGTGTGACTTCAAAGGGTTTCCTGTAAAATGACACCAAGATTGTGTATTTAGTGTCAATGTGTGCAGGCCAAATCCAGGCGGAAATCCCCAAAAAAGGTCCCAGCGTTATTTAGTAAATAAGTTACTCTTTATAAAAGTGATGCTTATCTCCGAAAGTAGACATTAAGCTTTCAAATGGCACTATATATGAGGACAGAGCTCCACATTTAACATTTGAAGTATACTTGATGTCGTCAGTCTGGATAGGGGCCCTTGAGTTTAAAACCATCTACTTTTTCCAGCAATATTTCAGATATGACTGTCTGTGAATGTCATTAAATATTGAATACAGTCAGGATAGCACACTTCTACATTCATAATAATAAGCGCAGAGCCGGTAATAATCTGGGATTGTCAGCATGACCTTCCTCAGGAGCTGCGGCGGCTGTAAAATGGCCCGAGGGGAAACGCTCCCTATTTT
This sequence comes from Pseudorasbora parva, assembly GCF_024679245.1. Lineage (NCBI taxonomy): Eukaryota > Metazoa > Chordata > Actinopteri > Cypriniformes > Gobionidae > Pseudorasbora > Pseudorasbora parva. Next base: position 51,821,192 of record NC_090176.1, read on the forward strand.
AAACCTGGACCAGATCAGCATCTCACATTAAAAGTCTTGCTTTGCTGAATTCAGAGACTGGACAGAAAACAGAAGCTTTCTGAGAAGAGTGCAAAAGTCTGAGAATCGACAAACATCACACTGAGAGATGGATGCACGAATCATCTTTATCATAAGCTCCCGTCGCTTTCCTCTGGATGCTCATTTCAGCTCGCCAACTAAATGTTTCGGAACATTCAAAAGTAACATTGTTTTTATTTATTATTAATATTATTATTATTATGCAAACAGACAAGTACAATATTTACAAAAGAGAAGTTAGCTGCAAAATACAAATACATACACTGTAAAAAATTATTTAGAAAAAAGTTACCTGCAGGTTGCCTTAAAATGTTGAGGTCATTAAAATTAGAAAATTTTAGTTAATACAATGAACATTTTTTGAGATTCGACAACCGTTTTTCTTTATGTCAACAGGTTCCACGTAACTGGTTTATGTTGAATTTAATTAACATTCCGGTTTTTTTTTTACGTACGGTTAATTCAGATCCATTTAGTTGAATTCTTAATTTTGTCCAAAACTATTAAAGGCCAACTCCGGTGAGAAATGCCCCTCGGGGTAATTAACAGATGGTAAGCGAGTAGATCGTTCTCTGGGATGCGTTTTCATGAAAATCGAATGTAAAGAGTTTTATCTCTAAACACAGATTAGCTTATAACGCTTGTCTACGGGGCACAGGGTCAGTGAAATTAAACCGCTAGTTAATACCACTAACAGCTCAACATAGCCTCACACTAACACGGCAGCATAATGAGGGTCCCTACAGGCAAACCGCAGCATTGAGAACTTTGTAAGAGTACAGACAGTTTAATAAGAAGATACTTTATAAAGAGAGTGGATTACGCGTTTACAGACGGCAGCCATCTTGGAAAACAGTCTCGACGAGTCAACTCATAAGTCCGTCACTGTGAAATAAAGTTGACTTTAACAGCTGAAATGATGAGTAAATTAAGCATGCTTGGAACAATTACAGAGGAATATTGTAATACATCACAATCAGGTACAAGGAAGGGAGACAACGGCTATATATCGTTAGGTAGGCTGACTGAGACAGTTATTTTTCGGAGCTTGTTTATTAATTTGTTAACAGCAGTTTATTGTGTAATATGAGACAATCAGGTCAAGTCGGGTCTGTGTCTTCCCGCCGGGTTCGGTTCCAGCTATCAAATAATAGACGGGTCCATGTCGGTTCCGGGTATTATATTTTTGGCATTTCTCTGATCTGCACGGGTCCGGGTCCAGTTTTTGAAATAATAGACGGGTCCGGGTCGGTTCTGTGTAGAACATCGCGGCTCTCTTCGGGTTCAGGTTCGTGAAGACCTCTAGTTTGAAGCGAATTTGCGTCTACACCTGAGTTGAAAAATTTGAACTTTGGCGTCAATTTGCACCGCGTTAACCAATGAGGAGCCTGCTTGCTGCTGTCACGTGGTAAAGTGACAAACCCTGCATATGATTTAAAAAATACTGATATTTTGTCACTAAATGTAGTTTTAATGCTTTTCAGTTGATAATGTAGTTGTTTAAAGCTAAAATATGTGGTTTACCTATAAAGACAGCGCCTATTTATAAAGAACACTCTTGCGTTTTTGTCGTTGTGAGCTCCAGGCGATCTCCGGGCGCTCAGCGCTCGTTAACCCCGGCGAGAGCAGCCTTTCCTCGGCCAGTCCTTCTGCCGTTCGCCGCCGGCTCGGATGTCTCTGTAGAGGTTAAACATGACATATGCTTCGTCTTGTCATCTAATGGGCGATCTTTGGTCCAGTTAATCTATTGTTGCCTACCAAATCATTTTGACTGAGGGCAAAGTGAAGTTTCATAACTTTATATTTTATTTAAATATACACGCAGAGAAGATAATCCAGGTAGTGCGTTGGCTGAACCACATGTGTGGCTGTTAACGCTTAATATATTTCACCTGGAGCGCCTTTAACGCGTGTCTATTTCGCTTCAAATGCTCGATTTCTACGTGCGTCCAATTAGCTGCGGACGCGCGAATGGATTCAAAATGTTCACGCGTCAAACTAGACGCGATTTTGACGCTCAATTCGCGTTTGGTGTGAACGCAGCGTAACAAGTAATCGAGTTTAATTACAAAATTACAAATGTTGTCTAACAAGATTTTTTTTTAGAAAATATTATTGGCTAGCCAGTAGATGGTTTTGTTACATCCATAGCTTTCCCAAAGTAGCTGTTTTATTATTATTATAACAACTTTAATTGTTCAAGAACTGCTCTACACTTCACCACAATGATTACCTCTAAAAACACTCACATAACACACACTTTAAAATACCAACATAAGACATTAAACATGAGAAAATGAAGAGACTTTTTAATTTTGTTAAGAACGCATAAAATAGCACTTTATTTAAACATGTACTCTCCAAATTCAGCCCCTTTGCAAAGCATGATGGGAAGTGAAGTCCTGTGTGATCGGGTTAGTTGATTGAAACATGTTATTTGAAAATGAAAACATCAAATTATTTTAAAGAGTAACGGTTTTAAGTCAATATGAACCAGAAACCTGATATAATGCTGTTAAATCAAGATTAATTGCTTAAAGAAAGTGAATAGCAATATACAATAATTTTTTTGAGTGTAGGTTAGATCGTATTTCAGATATCTTGAAAATGAAATAGCTAATAGGAAGACAAAATATTTTTCTGTATTGAAATAAGTGGGGAAAAGCTCATTTGGTAGAAAAAAAAAACTATTTTGGCATCTGTAGCTGCTTTAGTATGTTAAAATATGCGGGTCAAATTGACCCGTGAACATCACGAACAATCATTTTGTGTGTATATGTCAAAACATCAGCGTGTTGAAACTTTACATGCGTGTTCATGACCCTAAAGGAGAAAAAGTCATAAAATATCAAGAAAGAAATATAGATGAACTGGTATTTCATTCAACTCAAAATCGAAACGAGTCAAATTGACCAGCAATGTAACATGAATGTTAATGAATCAATCTGTCATGTTTAAAACGACTTTGTCATCATTGTTCTGAAACTGAGCAGCTCTTTCTGCTGTCAAACACACTGATCACCAGAGAAAAACATGAGGTGAAGAGAGACTGACTCAATCAGAGATCTCAAGCACATGAAACTCTGACGCCTTTCAGATAACGAATGAGCAGAAGTATTTCGATAGAAGGGTTCATCAAGCCACTGAGAGTCGACAGGATTATTCACTCAATGGCAGGAGTTATTAATCTCTCGAAGGTCAGCTCACATCAGATGCGTTTTCATATCTTCTGAAGTGTTAATATGATCAAACTCTGCATCATTTGATTCAGAAGAATGAGTGTTTTAGAGAACCTCGAACAAACTAACGACACCAAACATATTCTTAAACATAAATTAACCAGATACTCACTGTTGTGTGCATGCCAAATGATGATGTCACTTCCTGCAGGATGATGTCATTCAGGAACTGGCTTAGAGCTTTAAGCACAATATGAAAAAACCTATAATTGTTTAAATGTATCTTTCTCATTTTGGATTTGTTTAACTTAAAGTAAAATAAACTAAAACTTACAGAAACTTTAACTAAAATCAAAGTGAAATTAATTCAAATCAAAAATATTAATAAAAACTATAATAGTGTATCAGTGATGCTAAAACACTGATGTGGACTAAACTGAACATTTAGATTTTAAAATTCACCTCATGTCTACTTAATTAAGATTTTATAACAAAAGAAACTAATATGATTTACTTATGGCTGAAAATTAAGAGGCTTTCCTCACCTCTTATACTCTTTTATATATATATAAATAAAGATGCTGGCAGCGAAAGAGTTAAACACTCAAAATTCAACCCCATAGTGACTGCGTTACCATGACACCGGTTATGCTTTTAGCGGATCAATTTTTCTTATATCAACTTAAAATTTGGAACACAACTTGGTTAGACATACGGGTTTGATTTTCTAGCTATTTTAGAGTCCAGATTATTTTGTTTAAATATATATTTTGTAAAAAATATAAATGTTTAGTTCAGTTCACTTGCTTTAGAGTAAACCTAAACATCTGTAACTTTTTTACACTTTCATGTTTTGAAGTGCAATAATAATCTGCAACTATGCTGAATTACAAAACATTCAGGTTCAGATCTGTGACAGACAGTTAACGGGCTAATAATTTATCCACTGTTTTAAGAACATTTGACTCTTTCCCCTCCATTGATGAAATCTTCCCATAGTGCATCCTGGGGCCATGTGTTCCCCAGGTAAGCCACACACACACACACACCCGGCCATCCACGTGATGTAGAAGAACACGTGATTCCTCAGACCAGGCCACCTTCTTCCATTGCTCCGTGGTCCAGTTCTGATGCTCACGTGCCACTGTTGGTGCTTTCGGCGGGTCAGGGGTCAGAGGTCACCCTGACTGATAATGTTATGCCTGATTGGTGTATATCAAAACTGCCTAATCTCACTGAATGAAATGTTCCCAGGACTAGCTATAGGACTTTGAAGCTTTGCAAGTTTTGATGGAAGTGTTTAACACCCCCAAACCAGTACTAGCAAATTAAAAAACAAAAAACAAAAACACTGGTGGGGAAAGGGTTGAATGTAGCCTGGATGCCAGCCGAATTCAGCCCCGCCCACAACATTTGAGCGCGGGTTTGGTCTGGATTTGATCCATAGAGGAGTAATTATGCCTGAACAGAAACTGACCAATGAGATCATCAGGGCGGGCTTTAGGCGATGACGGACAGATGATCAACAGAAACTGACCAATGAGATCATCAGGACGGGCTTTAGCCGATGACGGACAGATGATCAACAGAAACTGACCAATGAGATCATCAGGACGGGCTTTAGCCGATGACGGACAGATGATCAACAGAAACTGACCAATGAGATCATCAGGGCGGGCTTTAGCCGATGACGGACAGATGGTAAACAGAAACTGACCAATGAGATCATCAGGGCGGGCTTTAGCCGATGACGGACAGATGATCAACAGAAACTGACCAATGAGATCATCAGGGCGGGCTTTAGCCGATGACGGACAGATGATCGACAGAAACTGACCAATGAGATCATCAGGGCGGGCTTTAGCCGATGACGGACAGATGATCAACAGAAACGGACCAATGAGATCATCAGGGCGGGCTTTAGCCGATGACGGACAGATGATCGACAGAAACTGACCAATGAGATCATCAGGATGGGCTTTAGCCGATGACGGACAGATGATCAACAGAAACTGACCAATGAGATCATCAGGGCGGGCTTTAGCCGATGACGGACAGATGATCAACAGAAACTGACCAATGAGATCATCAGGGCGGGCTTTAGCCGATGACGGACAGATGGTAAACAGAAACTGACCAATGAGATCATCAGGGCGGGCTTTAGCCGATGAATTTCTCCGGAAATAAATGGGATTTGGGGGTAAAATGTGTGTTATTTTGGCAAGTTTGCTTCTAAAATTCCCACTCATGGGTCTATATATCCCATAATAGTCGCTTCAACCCGCGGACATGGAAAACAACCGGCGGGAAAGCCACAGACATGGCAACACAGTGCAGTTGAGTTCTGTTGACATTTGGCAACTAACGTTATGCGTCACTCTGCTGCTCTGATTGGTTGTCGGTCTGTCCAATTGAGGTCTTCCCTGGTTGGGTTAAACACGCCCCATAATCACAGCCCAATGGAGCACCAGACTCATATTCTGACCAGAGCTGAGGATGAACACCTCAGGCTAGGTTGAATGGATTGAACAGCACAACTGAAACACACGCCGACCCCTCCCTCCACGTCCACCCGGTGTGTTTTCATGCTCCAGTTTCAAACCCTGAGAAGTATTTGTGTTGCTGTGGTCCATGAGTGGCCACAGATGGAGTCAGTGCCTCAGACCACATGCAGTTTGAGCTCCTGTCACTGGAGAGGCTGCAGCTCCACCATCTGCCATCAGGAGCCTTCGCCCTCTCCACACACCTCAATGAAACCAGCTTTACCTTCACACACACACACACACATTGCAAAGAGTCCCTTACATTGCAAATATGCTCTTCTTACTCAGTATTTTTGTCTTGTTTCTAGTCCAAACATCTAAAAATTCTTAAAACAAGAAGTATTTACTAGACATGCAAAAGTAATTGTCTTGTTTTGGGAAAAATAACTCAAAATGAAGAGAGTTTTTGCTTAAAATAAGATAAATAATCTGCCAATGGGGTGAGAAAAATAATCTTAATTCAAACAGAAAACAAGATTATTTTTCTTAGTTAGTTATTTTTTCCCATAACAAGACAATCCCTGTTTACAGTCAGAATTCGAAGTGTGGATCGACACACACTCTAACGGCTGATATTACCCCCAACCCATTGCGAGTTGGACGAGGATTCGATTAGAACTACAAACGCGGATAAATCGCGTTAAAAACTACAAACATGGCGGACATGCAAGTCTGACGGTTAAGTAGAGAAGTTTAGATAAAGGGGTTTGAGTGATCATTTATCAATATTTAACCTGACAAAAATATATTTATTCAGTGTTGTCCACATTATATTTCACCCGCAGCAGCATTGAGAACTTTTGTAATGACACGTTTGGCCTTTAACTTTTAAATGCATCATTATATTTAAACTGCAAACACACGCGGAGAGTCTCTGCATTAAAGACACACACACGACAGATCAACGAGCGGCTACATTTCTCTCCGATACGGCAGGAGATTAAACTGAATGTGGAGGATTTGAACTGTGACGAATCTGACGATGATTGACAGGCCAGATCAACGGTGGCGGGATGCTCGTAAGGGGGTAATCTAGCACTTGGAAAGCGTTCCCCCCATAGGGGCGGCCATTGCTAACCTAGCCATCACCTGCTGTTAGCATCCCATTGACTCCTATTCATTTTTGAGTCACTTTGACAGTGAATAACTTTACATCTGAGACGTTTAAAGACTCCATTTGTCCATTGTTTATTTCTAAAGAAACACGACAATGTATAAAAGGCTCCGTTACCTTGTATCTTACACTATCGCCCCGCAGAAGCTGTTTTTGTAAAAATAGGCTAACGATTGCGTCATAACCAACGCGACTCTGTCGCACAGTAGAGAAATTACCGTATAGACCTGAGGAGACGCTCAGAAGCAATCTTTTACTGTCTATGAGGCAGTCGGGGGGATGTGGAGACATAAAGTCTGATAAAGTCAAGGGAGAAGAAAGAGGAGAAGCCGATAGTGAGCCAAAAGCAACGGGAGAAAACATTTAAACAGCGTGATTCAGCTTTCACTTTCCACAACTACTAGAAGACATACAGCTGTCCGACAGGAGGCTCACGTCACATCTACGTCCTCACACACACACACACACTACATCCTCGAGCTCAGTCTGAGCCGGCGCAGTTCGCTCCGCCATCAGGAAGTGAGTGCTCCTTACTGACCTCACTTTCCGCCGTTGAAGTCAATGGGAACGCTCTGTCCATTTCTTTTACTGTCTATGGATGCTCGTAACAGAGTCCGTTAAAGATGGCGAAGTAGTCCCGAAGCTTGCATACTTTTCTGCCACACACTCAAAAGTATATACTTCTTCACAAAAAGAGTACATACTTTTAGGATATAGTATAAGTCGGCGAATTGGGACGCAGACAAAAATACTAAGTAAGATGAGCATTTTTTGCAGTGTACACTGACCTCCTGAAAACAGCTGCTTCGGTTTAATACTGAATAACCTTTTAGTGAAAAATGACCCGCTCATATTGACATGAAAGGGTCGGAGAATCACAGATCAGCAATTTTACAATGTACCGAAGCCAGAACTAAGTGTGCGGGTCAACACTGACAAGACTTACAAAAGTCTTGTCGCTTATCTATTTTCTAGAAATACCGGATATTAACCTGACTTTTAATTAATCAATTGGTGTTAGAAATAGCTCATATGAAAAGCTAAAACCCTCCCAAATGATGTTTAATGCACTGAAATAAATAATGTTCACAGAAGAAATATTTATCCTTTAATCAAAACGGAAAGGTCAAATTTTGGCAAGACAAAAGTTTTGTCGCCTATACAGAAATTGAACAAATTTACTGCAAATACAAAAATATGTCAGCAAATTAAGTTGTGGTGCTGTGAGATCCAGATTTAATATCTTGTATGACTTCCATGAGCTTGAAGGACTGCATCCATGCGGTTTGGCAAGGATTCATACAATTTATTGATGAAGTCATCAGGAATAGCTAAGAAAGCAGTCTTGCATGCCTCCCAGAGTTCATCAATATTCTTTGGTTTCGTCTTCCATGCGTCCTCTTTCATCCTACCCCACAGATGCTCAATGATGTTCATGTCTGGTAACTGGGCTGGCCAATCCTGGAGCATCTTGATCTTCTTCGCCTGAGGAACTTTGATGTGGAGATGGAAGTATGCGATGGAGCACCGTCCTGCTGCAGAATTTGGCCTCTTTTATGGTTGGGAATATAAGAGGTAGCTAAGATTTCTTGGTATTTTAGACTATTGATGTTGCCTTCCACCCTGCAGATCTCTCGCACACCCCCATACTGGATGTAACCCCAGACCATGATTTTTCCGCCACCAAACTCCACTGTTTTCTGGGTGAATCTCGGATCCATTCTGGCTCCAGTAGGTCTCCTGCAATATTTGCGGCGACTGTGGTGTAATTCAACAGAAGATTCATCTGAAAAATCCACCTTCTGCCACTTTTCCAGCGTCCATCCTTTTAGCAGGCTGTGGGCCTTGGCAAATGCCACACGGTTCTTCAATTGTCTTTTGTTTAGTGCTGGCTTCTGGGCACTGATTCGACCATGGAGGCCATTTCGAGACAGAATCCGACAAACTGTTCTGGTTGACACAGGGACTTCAGGTGACCAGGTCTCGTGGAGCTCTCCTGCAGTGGAAAATGGGCTGGCCTTGGATTTTCGAGCCAACAAACGGTCCTCTCGAGCAGTTGTCTTGCGGGGTCTGCCTAAAAAAAATACACTAACTAATTTGGACAACAAGAAATAATGATTTAATTTATTTAAAATTAAATAAATATTGCATATATATATATATATATATATATATATATATATATATATATATATATATATTTATTAATTTATGCAATATTTATTTAATTTTATTTATAAAAGCCCTAAACAGTAATTTAAATAATTTTACATTAAATTGTTTAAAAATAACACCCATCCATCCATCCATCTATCCATCCATCCATCCATCCATCCAACCACCCACCCATCCATTCATCAATCCATCCATCCAACCACCCACCCATCCATTCATCAATCCATCCATCCAACCACCCACCCATCCATTCATCCATCCATCCAACCACCCACCCATCCATTCATCAATCCATCCATCCACCCACCCATCCATTCATCAATCCATCCATCCATCCACCCACCCATCCATCCATTCATCCATCCATCCATCCATCCAACTACCCACCATCCATCCATCCATCCATCCATCCATCCATCCATCCAACCAACCAACCAACCACCACCCATCCATCCATCCACCCTAGCCACCCACCCACTCATTCTCCATTCATCCATCCATCCAAGCACTATCCATGAATCCATCCACCCATCCATCCAACCACCACCCATCCATCCATCCACCCACCCACCCATCCATTCATCAATCCATCCAACCAACCACCCACCCATCCATCCATCCAACCACCATCCATCAATTCATCCATCCATCCATCCATCACTCATGTATAAAAAGAAAGCAAAATCTGCAATTTATATGCAAACACTAGATATACATTAACTAAAACAGCACATGTATACAAACATGAAAAGTGAGAGAGCAAATGAGTAAAATCTAAGTTTATTTAATTTTAGAAAAAGCAGCAAAAAGTCTTTTACATATACAGTTTCCATCAACAAGCCTTTCAATGAGGCAAAACTGTTTCATACAGCGTAAAGTATGAGGAAAGATTTAAAGAAGCAACATGATGTCCATCAGTACCCTGTTAGGCAGATGAATGATTCATATGATTCATATATTTGCTGACAAATGATCATTCATAATACTTACGGATCCTCCGGTGAGATTTTGTGTCACTCTGTTACAGGAGAAGCCAAAAATAATGTCTGTGTACATTATTTATGAATGTTTAAAACAGCTGTACAACAAAAATCTTTATGCAAATGGTAGGTATAATTACAGGAACTGACAGTATGTGAACTTCCTGTTTACAAATTACAATCACAGGAAGTTGGACACAGAAATTTAGAGCAATTTCAGAACACATTAACTCATCGTTCTGGAAAACGCAAAAATCACTTTAAAGTTGAAGTGTATGACATCATCAACTTCTGACTCAGCCAATGACATGATTTGGGGGCGGGACTATCTGTTAAACTGACCAATGGCAGATGGGGGTGTGTTCACCACTCATTTACTATTTCATTTGATGCCGTTTCAAGCAGGACATGATGAGTATATTGATGGTGTTATTATGGAATAACGGAGGACTGGACCGTCCACTGTCACATAAATAATGTTTTGTAATGGTCAAGATGGCAAACGTACATTCAGAACTGTACACGAGCCAATTAAAAGATGCATTTGAAAGCAATTCTACAAGCTGCAGATGTCCTTTGTACAATTTATTCTATATGCTATATACACTATGCACTAAAATAACACTATTCAGGCGGAGAGGAGGAATACTGTCAGATGAAGGCCATCGGCACTGACACAAGCTCTTAAAGGTGCTGTAAGATATAGTTTAAATGGAATAATACATATACAATCTCACGACAGCCCAGTAGCGTAGCCACATTTACAGATTTATGATTGCCAGATGATATTGTCTCATTATAGCTGCGGAAACAACTTAAAATCATTAAAGTCCTACAGATAAGAGAAATGCATCATTGGAAACTGTAAGGGTCAGTTTTTACACTCACGATTAAAACCAAACATTGTGCTTTTGTAAAAAAATAAATAAAGTAAACATACAGGATGAGCTTTCTGCCGTCTCAGTTTCTGTTTGGTCAATTTTGTGAACGCATTGCAAAGATAAATCGAAACTCAGCATATAGGCAGCTTTTTCTTTCGTTTTGTTAATCTGTATAAAAGTGAAATATATTTAGTGTATATGTATTCCTTGTGTGTATACATATATATATATACATTAGGGCTGGGCAAGTTAACTATCATTAACGCATTAATTAATTAACGCCGACAATTATTTTATCGCGCATTAACGTAGTTATTTATTATTATAATGAAAGGCCGTTGCTCACTGCCTCTGAATACACACACATATTCAATGTAAACAGCGATTGATGAGTGTATCTCTGCCTCTGGTACGTTAGTCGCGTTGAGGCTCGCGCTGCCCGTCTCTGAGAGACATTCGTGGAGAAATCTAAACCACTGAGCAGCGATATAAACTCACAGAAGAAACACACTGGGGTCAAACTGAGCTTTCTGTAGATGTGGATATTTATGATTTATGATATTGTTAATAACACAAGTCGACTTTGCAATCGTGAATTGTGTAGCATGAATGGTGTAGCCTAGTTCAATAACAGTAGCCTAATTAATATTAAGTCCCTTATATTTTAGATCCAAACCACCTTTTGTTGTTCCATTTCACCGATGATTTCACCGACGGAAATAGTTCCAGAGGAAAGCAACACTCAGCGTGGTGTGGTGTTACTGAATGATTCAGTGTTTTGAATGAATCATTTGAATGAACGACTCAATGACTCACATGAAGACGATCACATGCTGCCCCCTATTGGCGGTTATTTTATTTAGACCATCAATCTTATAACATTATTTATTGCAGCTCTATTTTTTGCAGTTTAAATTATTTAATTTGATTGGTAACAGCCTATAGTGTCTTTACTATTATAACTGAATTTATTAATCAAATGTAAGAATTTAACATGAAAGATGATGCATACATTTAATAAGATTTAAAAAAAATGGCCTTTATAAAATTAAATAACGCCCTGGGGTGAATATCACAAATATGCAGATTTAAGTCGGCCGATGTAAAAGCTGACAGAACACTGATGAGAATATTACTACAGAATCAATAGACGTAAACCACCAATTTAACTGAATTTGATTAAATTAATGTTTAAGTTGATATTTACAAGAACTATTGTAACTGTTACTAACTTTTAACTGCTGTAAAAAGCACCTTATTTGTTTAAAGTGTTTGCAAACCATATGTTATTGCACTTTTGTTCATTTAGCAGCACTTTTGTATTCATTATTGAATTTTGCGCGTACTGCGATTAATCACAGAAAAGCATGCGATTAAACATTTTAATCGTTGCCCAGCACTAATATATATATTCACAGTGGTGACGATGTCTGAATCCTCATGTTCTGTTCTTTAAGCTGCACATGTAAAACTGAACAAAACTAATTGTGGTATTTTGAATGGGTCACAGACACTTATGCATATTAATTTAATTCTAATGTAACAGGATTTTCGTTTTATATATATATATATATATACATATTGTGGCCCCCTCATTTTAAGATGAATCAAAGTCTGGCTACGCCACCGCCTGACAGATATCAAAGAAACACGAGCTGTAAGAAAAGAGTTTTAGCCAATCAGAAACACTCTCCACCTGCCAATCATTGTGTGTGTTTGCAGAACATCTGAAAGCACTTCCAGCACCTTTAAGATCTGACAGAAGAGCCTCTCAGAGCCTCACACGGCAGCCTGATCTCGGGATTAACATGTAAGATGTGACGCTTGTGACTCCTCGATTCAAACACCTGTTGAGTCACACTTACAAACACACTGCGAGTGTGTGGTTCAGTAAAGATTCATTTGGCACAGAGACAAAGTATTTTCAGAAATCCTCTTAAATCAGCCACAGCGATCAATACTCTAATAGATAGATAGATAGATAGATAGATAGATAGATAGATAGATAGATAGATAGATAGATAGATAGATAGATAGATAGATAGATAGATAGATAGATAGATAGATAGATAGATAGATAGATAGATAGATAGATAGATACCATCTAGAAAAGACTAGCAACAAACTAGCCGCCTCCCAGAATACACTAACATCTGCATAGCAACACCCAAGTAACCACCCAGAATGCCCTAGAAACACCATAGCAACCCCCAGAATACCCCAGCAACTGCCTAGCAGCACCATAAGAACAGCCTAGAAACCACATAACAATACTCTGAGCAACCACCCAGAACACCCTAGCAACTGCTTAGCAACCCTCAAGCAAATGCACTGATCCATCCATCCATCCATCCATCCATCCATCCATCCATCCATCCATCCATCCATCCATCCATCCATCGCCTGTCCGCCTGTCCATTCATCATCTATCTATCTATCTATCTATCTATCTATCTATCTATCTATCTATCTACCTATCTATCTATCTATCTATCTATCTATCTATCTATCCATCCATCCATCGCCTGTCCGCCTGTCCATTCATCATCTATTTGTCGTTCTATCTATCTATCTATCTATCTATCTATTTATCTATCTATCTATCTATCTATCTATCTATCTATCTATCTATCTATCTATCTATCTATCTATCCATCCATCCATCCATCCATCCATCCATCCCTGTCTGCCCATCCATTCATCATCATCTATCTGTCGTTATATCCATCCATCCATCCATCCATCCATCCATCCATCCATCCATCCATCCATCTATCCATCCATCCATCGCCTGTCCGCCTGTCCATTCATCATCTATCTGTCGTTCTATCTATCTATCTATCTATCTATCTATCTATCTATCTATCTATCTATCTATCTATCTATCTATCTTTCTATCTATCTATCTATCTATCTATCTATCTATCTATCTATCTATCTATCTATCTATCCATCCATCCATCCATCCATCCCTGTCTGCCCGTCCATTCATCATCATCTATCTGTCGTTATATCCATCCATCCATCCATCCATCCATCCATCCATCCATCCATCCATCCATCCATCCATCCATCCATCCATCCATCCATCCATCCATCCATCCATCCAGCCATCCATCCATCCATCCATCGCCTGTCCGCCTGTCCATTCATCATCTATCTGTCGTTCTATCTATCTATCTATCTATCTATCTATCTATCTATCTATCTATCTATCTATCTATCTATCTATCCATCCATCCATCCATCCATCCATCCATCCATCCATCCATCCCTGTCTGCCCGTCCATTCATCATCATCTATCTGTCGTTATATCCATCCATCCATCCATCCATCCATCCATCCATCCATCCATCCATCCATCCAGCCATCCATCCATCCATCCATCCATCGCCTGTCCGCCTGTCCATTCATCATCTATCTGTCGTTCTATCTATCTATCTATCTATCTATCTATCTATCTATCTATCTATCTATCTATCTATCTATCTATCTATCTATCTATCTATCTATCTATCTATCTATCTATCTATCTATCCATCCATCCATCCATCCATCCATCCATCCATCCATCCATCCATCCATAATGAAAATGATTCCATCGCTATTTTTCTTCCGTTATCGCTCATTTACATTTAGAACAATATATAATTATCGTTATTGTCATACGTATCATGCTTGGTGTGAACGGGCCTCGAGATGCAGGTATTTGAGAGTCTGAGCGTTAAAACGTCTCACACATTAATCAGGAAATCAGGATGCAAATAATATGTCTTAACTTACGCAATCATATTTATCGACCATGAATGCGAAGAATGTTTACATTCACTGATCACATTATACAGGTTAATAAGTGTAACGTTACTTAATTCATAAAAGAGTCCGTAGCAAAATAACACCCTCAGTGTTTGGGTGCGCATCTAAAGAGTCCGTCGACTGGTTATACTCTGGTCGTGGAGTGTCCGTGAGGGAGCCCCGTGCTCGGAGTGCTGTTTCCGAAAGCGTTAAAGGGGCTGTGATACGACGGCTGCATCCCCGAAAACGAGCTGGGAATCATCGTGATGGTGTTGGGCGCCATTAGCGGCACATCGTCGGGCGAGCGGCGTAAGGTTAGCGCGTAATCAGGCGGACAGGTTAGGCGAATCATATCGTGGCCTTGAAGCGAATCGCAATCGTGATCATGATCGTGGTCGAGCTGTTTCATCTGCAGGGACATTAACTCTTCGCTCGGCACGCGGGGAATATCATTGGCGAGGTTTCTCGGAGGACTAAGCCGGCGGCTTGACTCCAGTCGGTGTTTATCCTTCTTGTAGTAGAGCGCCGCGAACGCCAAGATGTTTAAGAAGAGAAGCGACGCGCCAACTGCGATCGTCACACTTAGCTCTGTGGAGTAATCTCGCGCTTCGATGATGACCGTCCCGTCGGCATGCTCCGATGTCTTTTGCTGATCCGACATCTGTTTGGTGTTTGCCGGAGGATTAGGCGGATGGCGAGTGGTGGAAGGCCAAAGTTTGTTGGATAGGCGTTTGGTGTAGGAGAAGGGCGTTGTGTCTTGCGGGGGGATTTTGGTCGTCGATGAGACGTACTGGAAGAGTTCGTTGATGTTGTGCAAATGTGGCACTAACTCCAGCCAGAAGGCGATCTTGGTAGCTCTGTAGTGGTCGCGCACGCGTGGCTTCAGGCCGATGTGAAGGTACAGCTGGTCTTTAGGGTTGTATTTGGACCATGCCACCTCCTCAAAGCGGTTCGGTTTCGTGTGGATGAACTTTGTGTCTTGAGGAACTGGTTGATTCGGGTCTCTGTAAAGTACATCAACACAACATGCCTTTAATGGCGTTATCTGCAATATATATAAATCTCTAGCCATTTTCAAAAAACATTAAGACACATCTTTTCATCCTGCATCTGATAAAGACTAGCACTTAACTATCCAATTCAAATTGTTGTTTATTTATTTGTTTATATAAAAAAATGTGTTTGTGTACTGTTCGATTAACTGAGACTTCCCTACAGCGCTTTCAGGCTGTTGTCTTGTTTGTTTCGTTGCTTCTATCGCTCTGCCCTCTTTTGTAAGTTGCTTCGGATAAAAGCGTCTGCTAAATTATTAAATTTAAATGTAAATATAAACATTTTGCACTGCAAAAAAATGCTTTTCGTTTCTAGTCAAAATATCTAAAAATTCTTACATTAAGAAACATTTACTAGACAATTACAAAATATTGTCTTGTTTTGGGAAAAAATATCTCAAAATGAAGAGTTTTTGTTTCAAATAAGATAAATAATCTGCCAATGGGGTGAGAAAAATATTGTTGTTTTAAGATCATTTTTCTCACCCCATTGTCAGATTATTTATCTTATTTTAAGCAAAAACTCTCTTCATTTTGAGTTATTATTCCCAAAACAAGACAATTACTTTTGCTTGTCTATTAAATACTTCTTGTTTTAAGAATTTTTTAGATGTTTGGACTAGAAACAAGACAAAAATACAGCTGCAAGCAGCAATTCCGGGGCCAAGCGCAAAGAAGAAAATGAGACATGCCGGCATGGCTGGGAGTGACCAGCTGCAAAAATGAACCATTAAAGACCTATTAACATAAGCTGAGGCAAAATAGATATACAATTATACATAAAGTAAAAAAAAAAAAAAAAAACGATTTAATAATGTATCACTTTTTACCAATAGGTGGCGCTGTGACCAAATGAATGTGGTGTGGTCAGAGTGAGGTGACAATGACACATGCACAGTTTGCTGTCATTATGTCAAAACATTGCAGAAATACAACCTTAAGAGTCATTTTGGAATCATGCCTCAGCTTCGTTGCTGTGTTAAACAAAAACTATTTAATCTATTGATGTGAAATGAAGTCCCACATGTGACTAGATATGTGTATGTGTGTAAGTGTGTGTTCTAAGGTCTAAGTATATGAAAGGTGTGAACATGAACTTTTGTACAGTTTTTATTTTATTTATTTTTTTGGCAAGGGTAAATCTTATTACTCATGTTTGTTTATATGTTGTAGCTTAACATCAGCCTGCCCAGGGACTACGGGTGAAAATTAGCTCTTGAGCTAAAACCCGGTACTATGCATCTCTCCCTTTGAGTTTAATGTTTATTGTATGCTGTCCCTGTTTCTTAAATAAATAAATAAAAAATAAAATAAAAAAATCAATATCTTTGTGTCGGGATGGTCTGAAGATAATGCGATTCAATTTTGGTGAAAATCGGACAAACGGCCTAGGAGGAGTTTGAAAAAGTAGGTTTTTAACTAATAACCAGATGGAGGAGAGGAGGTTTTACCAAATATAGCAAAATTGATATCTATGTTCTCAGCAGTAGCCAAGGAATGTATTATGACCAGTTTCATTATAATAAGCTAATTTATTCAAAAGCCTTTTTGTAAATTTTGTTATACATTTTTATCACAAGGTGGCACTGCCCCGAAACTTTATGAGCACCTTCAGGGCATTGTGCAGAAGACACATAACAAGTTTCATAACGATATGCTAATGCCTTCGTAAAATATAGCATTTTTAGACAAAATTCAAAATGGCCGACGCCAAAAATGGGTGATATGGAATAATTGGATATTTATCGACTCGGCATGATGTCCCGAATCTAACAAGACCACTTTTATGATTTTTGGACAAACCCATCAGAAGCTATAAGCCAAAATAACATTTTTTTGTATCTCCGGACCAGTAGGTGGCACTGCACCAAAATGCTCCAGGTCACTTCAGGTCATGCTCGTGATGACATGTACCAAGTTTAGGTTGAATACGATAAAGCATTGCAGAGATACAGCCTTAAGAGTATTTTTGCAACTGCTAAGTAAAATTTGTTTGCGCATTTATCAAAAACGATTCGACAAATCAACTTGACTTTAATAATTTTTTGTTGGCATGGTCTGAAGATGATCTGGTTCAATTTTCGAGAAAATCAGAGCAACGGCCTAGGAGGAGTTCGAAAAAGTAGCTTTTTTGGAAAATTTCATGACGTCATAGGGTGCATTCGAATCGGCTTGAGCCAAGGAATCAAGGGAAAAAAGAATTTTGTTTCTAGCCCTTATGGTTCAAAAGTTATTAGCATAAACATAAGTGCAACTTTGGACAGGTGGTGGCGTAAGAGGGATTGAGTTAGAGACTGAGTTGGGACTGTCCTCTATCTGTGTGCCAAATTTCACAACTTTTTACCATACGGTTCTATGGGCTGCCATAAGCCCCGTTTCCACCGCAGGATCTTTACCCAGGAACTTTGGGTGGTACTCGGTGTGTTTAGACCGCAGGAACCAGGGTCTAAATGAAGTTCCGGGTAAATATTTCCTCCTCCAAACGGCTCTGCTCGCGAGGTAGTACTTTTTCAAAGTTCAGGAACTTTCGAGGGCGGGACTTGGGCGCTGAACATGCTGATTGGTTTAGCATTTTAATTTCAACCGGCATTTTTAAAAGTCTTTTGCAAGGTTCGGTCTGCGTTCAGTAAATATCAGTCTTGCTCTCTGTCTGATGGCGCGCGGTCGTCTCAGCCATCTCACGTGCAATGTCCGTAATAGCTGATAATAATATACATTGTCATTTTAAATCTAGCACAGCTTGAATCTCTTCCATACTCATTATTATTTTTTTACAGTCTATTTTTCACCATGACCTGACCGATCACTATAAGTGTGCGTCCTTACATGACGTGACGGCGCGCGCCGCGCTCATGTTGACAAGAGAGGAAAGCTCATTTTTCTGAAGGGTAAACTTTTTATTTCGTAAGTTATGAAGATAATGTTGGAATAATGACAGCGTATATTGCCCCAGGCAGTTTTTATTTTAACTGCGCCTGACAGAAGATTTTTTTTTTTTCTGAGATGATTATTACACTTTACAGCAGATAAATAGCTTATGTAATACTGTATTAGTCCTGGTGGCCGTTAAGAGTTGCTATGGCTACAGTAAACACAGTCCAGCTGCTGGAGAAAACAGCGGCGACATTTTTGATGCGGTAGACAAACTGCATGTGACAAAATGATTGCGATTGAAAGTCATCACATGTAAACACCAGATCGGTTTAGATAATGTCTCATGTAAACACCAGATCGGTTTAGATAACGGCTCATGAAAACACCAGATCGGTTTAGATAACGGCTCATGAAAACACCAGATCGGTTTAGATAACGTCTCATGTAAACACCAGATCGGTTTAGATAACGGCTCATGTAAACACCAGATCGGTTTAGATAACGGCTCATGTAAACACCAGATCGGTTTAGATAACGGCTCATGTAAACACCAGATCGGTTTAGATAACGGCGCATGTAAACACCAGATCGGTTTAGATAACGGCTCATGTAAACACCAGATCGGTTTAGATAACGGCTCATGTAAACACCAGATCGGTTTAGATAACGGCTCATGTAAACACCAGATCGGTTTAGATAACGGCTCATGTAAACACCAGATCGGTTTAGATAACGGCTCATGTAAACAACAGATCGGTTTAGATAACGGCTCATGTAAACACCAGATCGGTTTAGATAACGGCTCATGTAAACACCAGATCGGTTTAGATAACGGCTCATGTAAACACCAGATCGGTTTAGATAACGGCGCATGTAAACACCAGATCGGTTTAGATAACGGCTCATGTGAACACCAGATCGGTTTAGATAACGTCTCATGTAAACACCAGATCGGTTTAGATAACGTCTCATGTAAACACCAGATCGGTTTAGATAACGTCTCATGTAAACCCCAGATCGGTTTAGATAACGGCTCATGTAAACACCAGATCGGTTTAGATAACGGCTCATGTAAACACCAGATCGGTTTAGATAACGGCGCATGTAAACAACAGATCGGTTTAGATAACGTCTCATGTAAACACCAGATCGGTTTAGATAACGTCTCATGTAAACACCAGATCGGTTTAGATAACGGCGCATGTAAACACCAGATCGGTTTAGATAACGGCTCATGTAAACACCAGATCGGTTTAGATAACGGCTCATGTAAACACCAGATCGGTTTAGATAACGGCGCATGTAAACACCAGATCGGTTTAGATAACGGCTCATGTAAACACCAGATCGGTTTAGATAACGGCTCATGTAAACACCAGATCGGTTTAGATAACGGCGCATGTAAACACCAGATCGGTTTAGATAACGGCTCATGTAAACACCAGATCGGTTTAGATAACGGCGCATGTAAACACCAGATCGGTTTAGATAACGGCTCATGTAAACACCAGATCGGTTTAGATAACGGCTCATGTAAACACCAGATCGGTTTAGATAACGGCGCATGTAAACACCAGATCGGTTTAGATAACGGCTCATGTAAACACCAGATCGGTTTAGATAACGGCTCATGTAAACACCAGATCGGTTTAGATAACGGCTCATGTAAACACCAGATCGGTTTAGATAACGGCTCATGTAAACACCAGATCGGTTTAGATAACGGCGCATGTAAACACCAGATCGGTTTAGATAACGGCTCATGTAAACACCAGATCGGTTTAGATAACGGCTCATGTAAACACCAGATCGGTTTAGATAACGGCTCATGTAAACACCAGATCGGTTTAGATAACGTCTCATGTAAACACCAGATCGGTTTAGATAACGGCGCATGTAAACACCAGATCGGTTTAGATAACGGCGCATGTAAACACCAGATCGGTTTAGATAACGGCGCATGTAAACACCAGATCGGTTTAGATAACGGCTCATGTAAACACCAGATCGGTTTAGATAACGGCGCATGTAAACACCAGATCGGTTTAGATAACGGCTCATGTAAACACCAGATCGGTTTAGATAACGGCTCATGTAAACACCAGATCGGTTTAGATAACGGCTCATGTAAACACCAGATCGGTTTAGATAACGGCTCATGTAAACACCAGATCGGTTTAGATAACGGCTCATGTAAACACCAGATCGGTTTAGATAACGGCGCATGTAAACACCAGATCGGTTTAGATAACGGCTCATGTAAACACCAGATCGGTTTAGATAACGGCTCATGTAAACACCAGATCGGTTTAGATAACGGCTCATGTAAACACCAGGGGCCTGTACCATGATGGTAGTTTAACAAACTCAGGGTTAAAGGATTAGTTTTGAGTTGACAAAACCAAACCATTGTATTAAGGCTTTGTTGGTCCCATGATGCTGATCTTCCACTTTCTTTGTCAACTCAGGCTTTGATCCTGAGTTCAGGAGTTTAGCTGTGACATCAGTAGTGAACAGCCAATCACACGCTGTGGAACTGAGACGAACTTCTCGCGAGACAATCAGTGAGATTCATTTCTCTCTTCTGCAGAATATTGCATGATTGAAAAATGTTGAGAATTAAAATAAAAAAAATACACAGCAAGAAGAAAAGCTGTCTATGAAAGAGGACAACTTTAAGAAAAATAGTATACGTCAATGCAAGTAAAAGTTATGAAGTTAGTTTAGTTGATATAGAGAAAATTGAACATTTAAGCTTAGTAAGCTTCTTTTTTTTAATAGGCTAGTTTTATTTATTGATTTTAAAGCTTATCCATATGACTTTATGCAGGTGATGTTATTTATATGACTTATGTATTAATTTTAACAAAGTGCCTATTAATGATTGATTAACTAAAATGATAAATGTGTAATTTATTAAAGGTATAATAATTACATAAGCTATATCTAAATCATTCAAAATTATTATTTTTTATAAATAAGCATTGTTAAAAGCCAGACACTTTAGTCTTTAAAAACCATTTACTATGCAGTTACCTTTAATTTGGAGTAGAAACAGGGGGAGTGACTTGCGACACTGCATCAGAGGTGTGTCACTTTACTCACAGCTGATTGGTCCAATTTCAGATTGAGATCTCTAATCCAGAACATAACCTGCCCCAGAGCAGGTTAGCTCTGGAGCGTAAGTTACTATGGTGATGAACACAGCTAAAAGCCAAACCACTTTAATGGTACCTAAAACCCAGGATTGGCACAAACTAAGCTTAAACAAATCTGGCTAGCCAGCTAAACCAGCTTCATGGTACAGGACCCAGATCGGTTTAGATAACGGCGCATGTAAACACCAGATCGGTTTAGATAACGGCTCATGTAAACACCAGATCGGTTTAGATAACGGCGCATGTAAACACCAGATCGGTTTAGATAACGGCGCATGTAAACACCAGATCGGTTTAGATAACGGCTCATGTAAACACCAGATCGGTTTAGATAACGGCGCATGTAAACACCAGATCGGTTTAGATAACGGCTCATGTAAACACCAGATCGGTTTAGATAACGGCGCATGTAAACACCAGATCGGTTTAGATAACGGCTCATGTAAACACCAGATCGGTTTAGATAACGGCGCATGTAAACACCAGATCGGTTTAGATAACGGCTCATGTAAGCACCAGATCGGTTTAGATAACGGCTCATGTAAACACCAGTTCGGTTTAGATAACGGCTCATGTAAACACCAGATCGGTTTAGATAACGGCTCATGTAAACACCAGATCGGTTTAGATAACGTCTCATGTAAACACCAGATCGGTTTAGATAACGGCGCATGTAAACACCAGATCGGTTTAGATAACGTCTCATGTAAACACCAGATCGGTTTAGATAACGGCGCATGTAAACACCAGATCGGTTTAGATAACGTCTCATGTAAACACCAGATCGGTTTAGATAACGGCGCATGTAAACACCAGATCGGTTTAGATAACGTCTCATGTAAACACCAGATCGGTTTAGATAACGGCTCATGTAAACACCAGATCGGTTTAGATAACGGCTCATGTAAACACCAGATCGGTTTAGATAACGGCTCATGTAAACACCAGATCGGTTTAGATAACGGCGCATGTAAACACCAGATCGGTTTAGATAACGGCGCATGTAAACACCAGATCGGTTTAGATAACGGCGCATGTAAACACCAGATCGGTTTAGATAACGGCTCATGTAAACACCAGATCGGTTTAGATAACGGCTCATGAAAACACCAGATCGGTTTAGATAACGGCGCATGAAAACACCAGATCGGTTTAGATAACGGCGCATGTAAACACCAGATCGGTTTAGATAACGGCGCATGTAAACACCAGATCGGTTTAGATAACGGCGCATGTAAACACCAGATCGGTTTAGATAACGGCTCATGTAAACACCAGATCGGTTTAGATAACGGCTCATGTAAACACCAGATCGGTTTAGATAACGGCTCATGTAAACACCAGATCAGTTTAGATAACGGCGCATGTAAACACCAGATCGGTTTAGATAACGGCTCATGTAAACACCAGATCGGTTTAGATAACGGCGCATGTAAACACCAGATCGGTTTAGATAACGGCTCATGTAAACACCAGATCGGTTTAGATAACGGCTCATGTAAACACCAGTTCGGTTTAGATAACGGCTCATGTAAACACCAGATCGGTTTAGATAACGGCTCATGTAAACACCAGATCGGTTTAGATAACGGCTCATGTAAACACCAGATCGGTTTAGATAACGGCGCATGTAAACACCAGATCGGTTTAGATAACGTCTCATGTAAACACCAGATCGGTTTAGATAACGGCGCATGTAAACACCAGATCGGTTTAGATAACGTCTCATGTAAACACCAGATCGGTTTAGATAACGGCGCATGTAAACACCAGATCGGTTTAGATAACGTCTCATGTAAACACCAGATCGGTTTAGATAACGGCTCATGTAAACACCAGATCGGTTTAGATAACGGCTCATGTAAACACCAGATCGGTTTAGATAACGGCTCATGTAAACACCAGATCGGTTTAGATAACGGCGCATGTAAACACCAGATCGGTTTAGATAACGGCGCATGTAAACACCAGATCGGTTTAGATAACGGCGCATGTAAACACCAGATCGGTTTAGATAACGGCTCATGTAAACACCAGATCGGTTTAGATAACGGCTCATGAAAACACCAGATCGGTTT
This sequence comes from Pseudorasbora parva, assembly GCF_024679245.1. Lineage (NCBI taxonomy): Eukaryota > Metazoa > Chordata > Actinopteri > Cypriniformes > Gobionidae > Pseudorasbora > Pseudorasbora parva. The sequence goes on from NC_090176.1 coordinate 51,845,082, forward strand.
AGATAACGGCGCATGAAAACACCAGATCGGTTTAGATAACGGCGCATGTAAACACCAGATCGGTTTAGATAACGGCTCATGTAAACACCAGATCGGTTTAGATAACGGCTCATGTAAACACCAGATCGGTTTAGATAACGGCGCATGTAAACACCAGATCGGTTTAGATAACGGAGCATGTAAACACCAGATCGGTTTAGATAACGGCTCATGTAAACACCAGATCGGTTTAGATAACGGCTCATGTAAACACCAGATCGGTTTAGATAACGGCTCATGTAAACACCAGATCGGTTTAGATAACGGCGCATGTAAACACCAGATCGGTTTAGATAACGGCTCATGTAAACACCAGATCGGTTTAGATAACGGCGCATGTAAACACCAGATCGGTTTAGATAACGGCGCATGTAAACACCAGATCGGTTTAGATAACGGCTCATGTAAACACCAGATCGGTTTAGATAACGGCGCATGTAAACACCAGATCGGTTTAGATAACGGCTCATGTAAACACCAGATCGGTTTAGATAACGGCGCATGTAAACACCAGATCGGTTTAGATAACGGCTCATGTAAACACCAGATCGGTTTAGATAACGGCTCATGTAAACACCAGATCGGTTTAGATAACGGCGCATGTAAACACCAGATCGGTTTAGATAACGGCTCATGTAAACACCAGATCGGTTTAGATAACGGCGCATGTAAACACCAGATCGGTTTAGATAACGGCGCATGTAAACACCAGATCGGTTTAGATAACGGCTCATGTAAACACCAGATCGGTTTAGATAACGGCGCATGTAAACACCAGATCGGTTTAGATAACGGCGCATGTAAACACCAGATCGGTTTAGATAACGGCTCATGTAAACACCAGATCGGTTTAGATAACGGCGCATGTAAACACCAGATCGGTTTAGATAACGGCTCATGTAAACAGTCCACTAAATCTTTCAATCGGTACACACAAAAATGATTACTGTCCGTCACTGGCTTGGAGGAGCAGTCGCGCGCAGTCCTACATCACCGGACCAATCTGACTAATCTTCTCGTTACTTTAGATCGCGGTGGAAACGCAGACAGCTGCAGGTCTGGGGGGAGAAAAGTTCCTGTAAAAAAGTTCCTGGTACAAATTGTTCCGGGTAATTTTGGTGGAAACGGGGCTATAGTCTCGGAAGAGCGGAAGAAGAATAATAATAATAAGAACGCCAATGATTTCAAAAGGTGCCTACGCACCTCGGTGCTTGGCCCCTAAATACTAAGTAAGAAAAGCATTTTTTTGCAGTGTGCCAATGGATTTCATAGTCAGTTGTGTCTAGTAGCCTACTATATAAATTACAAAGGTTTAATTTGCATCTTTATTTCAAACGACCTGACCGACCGCGACCCAAATAGCATTAAAAATATTTTTGGGTGATTCGTAACCCCGGGTGACCCACTAATTCTGGATCAAACTGCGCATGCGTCACGTACTCACCCAGTCTTGGCAAAGTTAGTCCAGTAGGTCATGACCACGGCGCTCAGCATAATGTCATTCTTGGAGAAGTTGCAGTTGAAGAGATCAGTGGGTCCGATCATGGGAATGCCGAAAACGTACGGAAGCTCGTCTCCGTGTGCCGAATCGGCCCAGGCCGGCTTCATGTCGCTCTGGCAATGATGGTAAAAGGCATAAAAGTAGGTGGGCGAGCCGTACTGAGCGTGCAGATCTGCTGTAGCTACAGCCGGCGCCACCCACTGGTGATCCGTGAAAAGTGCAACCAACGTTTTCCGGCGCATTTCTGGATTCTCCCTGTCCGCCCAATCCGTGTACATGAACTTTATGGTCTCCCGGAGTGTGTCTTTCCCTTCCGGATAGCCGTATAAATGATCGACGAATTCCGATATGGCAAACTCAAAGTCGTTTCCGGTGATTCTGTCTTCGCTGTCTAAAATGCCGTCCACAAACTTGTATCCCTCGCCCTGGTTGACTCCCAACATTATATCGTAGTTTAGGAACTCTCCCTGCTCCATGAGGATTTGTGGATCATCCGGAATGACGTCTCCGTCGATCACGGGTCCGAATGCGATGTGATATTTGGCAGGGGTGATGTTCTGCTCGATGAGCTCCTTGTAGTTCTTGCTTTGGAGGCATTCGATCAGCTCCACCGTGTCGTCCTCATTGCATCCCACCTTCTCAGCCAACATTCGGGTATATTTGGCCGGCTGGTAGTTGACCGCCCAGCTGGAGAGAGCCGTGCCGCTCTGAATAATCGCTTTCTGGAACAGATCTGGGACACAAACAGAGCAATGAAACATTTACACTGTAAAAAAATGCTCTTTGTCCAAATATCTAACCATTCTTAAAGGGTTAGTTCACCCAAAAATGAAATGTCTGTCATTAACTCCTCTCCCTAATGTCGCTCCACACCCGTAAGACCTCCGTTCATCTTCACACACAGTTTAAGATATTTTATATTTAGTCCGAGAGCGTATGCAAGTGTATGCACACTATACTGTCCATGTCCAGAAAGGGAATAAAAACATCATCACAGTAGTCCATATGAGACATCAGTGGGTTAATTAGAGTCTCTTGAAGCATCAGAAATACATTTGGGTCCAAAAATAACAAAAACTACGACTTTATTCAGCATTGGCTTCTCTTCTGGGTTAATTTTTGATCCGCGAACAAAGATTTGAATGGTTATGAATCAGCAGAGGTGGGTAGTAACGAATTACATTTACTTCGTTACATTTACTTGAGTACATTTTTTGGGTAACTTGTACTTTTAGAGTATATTTAAAAATGGGTACTTTTACTTTTACTCAAGTACATTTCTTGTGAAAAAACTGTACTTTTACTTCGTTACATTCGGTGGTGTTCCTCCGCTACTGTCAATGGTGATAATTAATTATATATTTTAAAATAAGTTATGACTTGTTCGCAAGTCTCGCGAAATGTTGGAGAGGCTGCTTCGCGAGAGGTGGATACGCATCACCCGCATAAAATTAGCGCGCGTTTAGTCAGAAGATGATGGCCGAAGCAGAGGGAGATGTGTGTGAGCTACGGCAGATCACCCGTACGTGGCTTCAAGTTCAGCCTGTTTTCAGTCCAAGATGTCAAAAAGAACAGTTTCATAATTTAATACATGCTGTGTGCACCAATATGAACGGACATCTCAGCATACAATAATTCCAGCTCCAACCTGAGAAAGCAGCGGTAAGTGTAACAATGATGCCTATATTTGAACACTATTAATGGTAATTTGGTAACTATGGGCACTTTTCCTTTATTGTAATACTATTTCACACACTGTCTGAGTGTTTTCCTCATATGTGCTCTTGTGCAAGCATTGACAAATCGTTTGAATCCTCCAAACACACGTCCACAAACAAACGTTCACATCTGCACATTTACATATCTTTTTTTCCCCTCATAAAACGAGCAACCTCATTGGCAAAATGTACCTGTGACAATGTTTTTGCAAACCACAAAATACGTACCAATACACACTGCAGGAATTCCAACAGAAATGAACACTATAGGCAGAAAAACTGCATTTTTTTAGTCTATGGTTTGTAAATTAAAACATTTTGAATTTTGCGTCACAGCTCCATGTTCTGCTTTTCTGATTCACCAGATTTGCTAGATAGCTCAGATGATCCAGATTTGTATTTGCAATGTGAAAAGCTTGAGAACGAACCCCATGAAGAACGAGTCATGATAAAAGAGCTCAAAGACGAGTTCTAAACACAAGCTAAAAATACATGGACACAATTTTATTTTTGTCACATTTGCTGTTGTTAACACTTTCGGGTAGGTTTAGTGTGGGTGTACGTTAAAAACACAACGTAACAAAACATGTCAGATTCATGCAAATCTGTTTTGGAAAAAAATAAGCTTTTAGCGCCACCCAGTGGACATTTCACTTTGAAACTGTCGCAATATTTACGTATTGGTACATATTTTGTGGTTTGCAAAAACGTTGCCACAGGTACTGATGAGATCAGGCTAAAAACGAAACAAATTGAATAGCCTAATATATATATATATATGAAATTCAGGGTTTTTGGATCTTATCAATCAGATCGAAAGTAACTAGTAACTAAGTACTTGAGTAGTTTTTTCATCTAATACTTTTTTACTCTTACTCAAGTAACTATTACGATTGTTACTTTTACTTTTACTTGAGTAAATATTTACGTAAGTACTTGTACTTTTACTTGAGTAAAGATGTTGGCTACTCTACCCACCTCTGTGAATCAGTGAATCGATTCATGATTCGGATCGCAGATGTCACGTGATTTCAGCAGTTTGACACACAAACCGAATCATGAATCAATTCACTGATTCATAACCGTTCAAATCTTTGTTCGTGGATCATTGGAGAAGACAATGCTGAATAAAGTCGTAGTTTTTGTTATTTTTGGACCCAAATGTATTTTGGATGCTTCAAGAGACTCTAATTAACCCACTGATGTCTCATATGGACTACTGTGATGATGTTTTTATTCCCTTTCTGGACATGGACAGTATAGTGTGCATACACTTGCATACGCTCTCGGACTAAATATAAAATATCTTAAACTGTGTGTGAAAATGAACGGAGGTCTTACGGGTGTGGAGCGACATTAGGGAGAGGAGTTAATGACAGACATTTCATTATTGGGTGAACTAACCCTTAAAGGTTCTTCATGGAACCATACACCCTGCCAAACAACCATTTAAGAACCTTAAATGAACCATCTTCCTTGAAATCTCAAACAGAAAATTGCTGTCAAAGAATGATGCCAAATAACCATTTAAAGGGCTGGATAGTGTTTTTTTTAGGCTTGGTTGTGTTTACGGAGCGCAGTATAACATGTCTTAATACTTCTTTTTTTCTTCTATCCTCCCTTTATTCCACACCGCTGTCTGTGCTTTGAACGGCTCGTTTGCTTCCTGCTTCAATGAAGCCCCTCCCTCTGAAAAACGCAATGGTCTTAGATTGGTCAGATGGCCAAATGTAGTTTCCTGTATTTTTATTGGCTGAAGTGCCAAGCACAGGTTGAGGCCACGCCCCTTCCCATTACGGGCAGAAGTCACATCTGTGGAGACTAGCGAGGGTTTATGATGTGACCAACCCAGGAAGAAGCTCGTTGTAGTCCAAACCGGCCATTTTTGTAGGCAATAAACTGCCGTAACTTTAAAACACGTCATTGCCCGTTGGTGACGCCCCTTTGGAAATGATTTGTTTATGAAGCATTGCCAGCATAACTCAGCCAATAAAAAATAAAAAATGAAAAATGTACTGGTAATTTTCTGCCAGTACATTACCCAGTAATTTTACGGAAATGTTCCGTTAACCCTTAAAACACAAACTAATGCAATGTGTAATTCAAAATACAAGTAAAACACCTGTAAAAAAATATTTGGAAAATTCCTTCATATTTATACAGAACATTGTTCCCTATTTTTACAGACTTTTTTTTACAGTGCAGCCATATGGTAACTGATGAATCGTGCAGCCCTATATATTCACACAGCTCATTCTTCCACAGACCTTCAGAATAGTGTGAGAGGGTCAGCAGACTGACACACGAGGCTCCGGCGCCGGAGCCAAATATTGTGACCCGCTCTGGATCGCCGCTGAAGGCCTGAATGTTCTCCTTCACCCATCGCAGAGCCTGAATCTGATCCAAAAGGCCATAATTCCCCTTCGCTGCCTGATCTCCGGTGCTGAGGAAACCTGCAACACAACACATCTGAAGATCAACACACAGCGCTGGACAGATTTCATCTTTCACTACTGATTCAGGCCCAGGGTTATCATCAACTTAAACACAATTACATATACAGTATCGCTCAAAGTTTGGAAACAATGTTTTTGAAATCAAGTCTGCATTTAATTACAAAAAGAAAACTGTAACACTGCAAAAAATGCTTTTCTTACTCAGTATTCTTGTCTTGTTTCTAGTCCAAACATCTAAAAATTCTTAAAACAAGAAGTATTTACTAGACAAGCAAAAGTAATTGTCTTGTTTTGGGAAAAATAACTCAAAATGAAGAGAGTTTTTGCTTAAAATAAGATAAATAATCTGCCAATGGGGTGAGAAAAATAATCTTAATTCAAACAGAAAACAAGATTATTTTTCTCACCCCATTGGCAGATTATTTATCTTATTTTAAGCAAAAACTCTCTTCATTTTGAGTTATTTTTTCACAAAACAAGACATTGATTTTTATGTGTCTAATAAATGTTTCTTAATGTAAGAATTTGTAGATATTTAGACTAGAAACAAGACAAAAATACTAAGTAAGAAATGCAGTGTTGAAGTGTTAGATGGTTGAGTGTTGAATATGGTTACCAGGGTGTTGCTATGCAGTTGCTAAGGTGTTCAGATTGTTTAACATGATAATGTGCAGTTGCTAGAGTGTTTAATATGGTAACTAGGGTGTTGCTATGCAGTTGCTAAGGTATTCAGATTGTTTAACATGTTAATGTGCAGTTGCTAGAGGTTTGAAGATGGTTACCAGGGTGTTGCTATGCAGTTGCTAAGGTGTTCAGATTGTTTAACATGTTAATGTGCAGTTGCTAGAGTGTTGAATATGGTAACTAGGGCGTTGCTATGCAGTTGCTAAGGTATTCAGATTGTTGAACATGTTAATGTGCAGTTGCTAGATGTTTGAAGATGGTTACCAGGGTGTTGCTATGCAGTTGCTAAGGTGTTCAGATTGTTTAACATGTTAATGTGCAGTTTTCTAGAGTGTTGAAGATGGTAACTAGGGTGTTGCTATGCAGTTGCTAAGGTGTTCAGATTGTTTAACATGTTAATGTGCAGTTAACAAATTAAGAGAGTTGTGTATGGATACCAGGGTGTTGCTATGCAATTGCTAAGGTGTTCATAGTGTTTAAGGATGTTGTTGTGCAGTTGCAAGAGGGTTGTGTATGGTTGCCAGGGTGTTGCTATGCAGTTGCTAAGGTGTTCAGGGTGTTTTAGCATGTTGTTGTCCAGTTGCTAGATAGTTGTCTATGGTCGCCAGGGTGTTGCTATGCAGTTGCTAAGGTGTTCAGAGTGTTTCAGCATTTTGCTGTGCAGTTGCTAGAGGGTTGTGTATGGTTGCCAGGGTGTTGCTATGCAGTTGCTAAGGTGTTCAGGGCATTTCAGCATGTTGTTGTTCAGTTGCTAGAGAGTTGTGTATGGTCGCCAGGGTGTTGCTAAGCAGTTGCTAATGTGTTCAGAGTGTTTCAACATGTTGTAGTGCAGCTGCTAGAGAATTGTGTATGGTTGCCAGGGTGTTATTAAGTTGTTCAGAGTGTTTCAGCATTTTGCTGTGCAGTTGCTAGAGAATTGTGTATGGTTGCCAGGGTGGTGCTTTGCAGTTGCTAAGGTTTTCAGAGTGTTTCAGCATGTTGCTGTGCAGTTGCTAGAGGGTTGTGTATGGTTGTTAGGGTGTTGTTATGCAGTTGCTAAGGTGTTCAGGGTGTTTCAGCATGCTGTTGTCCAGTTGCTAGAGAGTTGTGTATGGTCGCCAGGGTGTTGCTAAGCAGTTGCTAAGGTGTTCAGAGTGTTTCAGCATGTTGTTGTACAGTTGCTAGAGAATTGTGTATGGTTGCCAGGGTGTTATTAAGGTGTTCAGAGTTTTTAAAGCATTTCAATCATTCTCACTGTGCACTCAAGATATGAAATAGCAAACTCAATCTCCCTTGAATCTGCCCTAGAGGGTCAACACTATCATCTATCATAAACGCGCGTGTCGATGGTTTTCAGTCGATTAGAGCAGCATTAAACACCAGTTAGCAATTCTCCACCAGCGTTTAGGATTCCTTTAGCTCACTTGACAAATACAGTGGATACACAAGAGGTGGATTTGGTGTATGTTATTTATTGATGAGCTTCATCCATCATCTTTCTGCATCATACTCAAGCATCTCGGAGGCCGTTGCATTATTAATTCCAGCGCGGTGCACAAATAAAAAACGCTTTGGCTGACCTTCACCCGTGATGCATATATCCCCTGACTCCAGGCCAGCGTTTGATAAAGGTTAATTGAAGTCCTCTTTGGTGATGTAGGACTTTCAACAGGGCAATTTATTCCTGAGCAATAAACACAACGGTGCTTTGATGAGCCGTGCAACCATTAAGACAGCGCTTTGGCTGTTATACACCTTGAAAAGTGGCTGGTTATCTGTGACGGTGAGGCAGCTGAACGAGCTCTTAAGCATCTGATGTCTAATGGGATGGATTCTGATGTCATCTGTTTACTTTGCCGTGAGGGAAGAAGCATTTATCACACGCTAAACGTGCCTCGCTTTCCCACCACAGTCTCTATCAGAGCCGTTCAATTATTTACACTGTAAAAATATATAATATTGAGCAGCAACATAAATGAAACTAAAATCTTTTTTTTTAAACGATACATGAAAGAAATTAAAAGTTAAATGAAAGAAAAAAATACAGCTAAAAGTATTAGGAAGCCCCTCCAAATCACTGAGTTCAGGTGTTCAGTCTCTTCATGTCCACAGGTGTATAACTCCAGCTCTAGGCCTGCAGACGCTTCTACACACATTAGTGAAAGAATGGGTCGCTCTCAGGAGCTCAGTGAACTCAAGCGTGGGGCCGTGATAGGCTGACACCTGTGCAATAAGTCCATTCCTAACATTTCCTCACTACTAAATATTCCACGCTCAACTGTTAGTGGGATTATAACAAAGTGGAGGCCATTGGGAACAACAGCAACTCAGCCACGAAGTGAAATCCCAGAGTGAAAAGTGAAATCCTCAGCGCATGCTGAGGGTCACAGTGCGCAGAAGTCTCCAACTTTCTGCAGAGTCAACAGCTCCAGACCTCCAGACTTCTGTGGCCTTCAGATGAGCTCAAGAACAGCGTAGAGAGCTTCATGGAATGGGTTTCCATGGCCGAGCAGCTCATCCAAGCATCGTTACATCACCAAGAGCAACGCAAAGCGTGGGATGCAGTGGAGTAAAGCAGCCGCCACTGGACTCTAGAGCAGCGAGACGTGTTCTCTGAGCGACCAATCACGCTTCAGTCTGACAATCACATGGACGAGTCTGGGTTTGGCCGTCGCCAGGAGAACGGAAATTGCCTGACTGCATTGTGCCAAGTGTAAAGTTTGGTGAACTGGGGGATTATGGGGTGGGATTGTATTTCAGGGGTTGGGCTTGGCCCCTTAGTTCCAGAGAAAGGAACTCTTAATGCTTCACCAAGACATTTTGGACAATTTATCCCGACTTTGTGGGATCAGCCCCTTCCTGTCCCAGCATGACTGCGCTCCAGTGCACAAAGCGTCGGCCCATAAAGACATGGATGAGGAGTTTGGTGTGGAGGAACTTGACTGGCCTGCACAGAGTCCTGAGCTCAACCCGATAGAACAGCTTTGGGATGAATTAGAGCGGAGACTGAGAGCCAGGCCTTCTCGTCCAACATCAGTGCCTGACCTCACAAATGAGCTTCTAGAAGAATGGGCAAAAATCCCCATAAACACACTCCTAAACCTTGAGGAAAGCCTTCCCAGAAGAGCTGGAGCTGTTAGAGAGGGTGGGCCGACTCAAAATATGAACCATAACACTGTTTTCTCTAAAAAAAAGCAAGAGATGTTCAGATGAGAAGAAAAAATATTATTAACACTATAAAAAAGATATAACCATTATCGAAAGCTAAAACTATTAAAAAAAACATATATATATATATATATATATAAATAAACATATTGAAAACTAATCTTGAAAAACTAATCAATAAAAATGTAAAAACTAATAGAGATGACACAAAAACACACAACAAATTAAAAATAAAACGCATCACAAATATGAACCGTGATATCCATGTGTCTTGATTTAAGAATGTTTAGATATTTGTGCAGAAAAACGAGACAGAAACCCTGAGGACGAGCTTCATTTGTCTGCAGTGTAAGTATGAAGGCTGGTCAACAGAGAGTTGTAATGTTGGATCATCTGATAACTTACATAACTCATTTCAGCAGAGTAATCAGATCGTTAAGATTCATTAAAAAAATCCTCCAGTGTCAGCTAAATTTAATAAAGACATCCCGATATTTACTGAAATTGTGGCCTATTTTGCAGTCTAAGAGATATACTACTTTTCAAAAGTTTTAGATGATGTTCTCATTTCTATATTTAATACTTTTTTTCAACAAGGAGTCAGTAAAGACATTTATAAAGTTTTCTATTTCAAATAAATGAGGTTATTCAAGCTTTGTTCATCACTTAGTCCTGAAAACAGACACTAAATCATACAAATGTCAGTCTGTTTCCAACACTGATAATAATCATAAATGTGTGTTGATCATCAGATCCTCATATGAGAATTATTAGTGAAGGATCACGTGACACTGAAGACTGGAGGAATGATGATAAATTCAGCTTTGATCACAGGAATAAACTGTCCTTGAGCTTTGGTCATATAAGAGGTCATCATACTATAAAAATATATAAGTTTCAGAACTAAAAAAACGTCCTTATTAGTCCAAAAACCGCTTTTATTGTAACCAAGGCCAGAGAACGACTCATAGATGGTGAGAGACCGCCTCTGCAGAAGAAGATCAACGCCTACTTTATCAATCGCAATTGTGGCTCCGCCCACTGGAGTGTTAGTGAGATGATGAGGAGAGATGAATAGACTAAAAATAACATTCCCTTCCAAAGCTTGTATTCACTACATTTCACTGTGGATTCTTTGGGAAATCAGTCGCAGACTTTTACGATATGGACTCGGCAGTAATGTCGTGTTAATTTGAATGCCTGATCTGAGATCAGTGATTTCTGAAGTAATGATTCATGTACAGTCAGATGTTCTTTGTCTGTGTGTCGGTAAATAAAACCAGTGACTAAACGCTAATCTGTTATTTAAAGGGATAGTTCACCCAACAATGAGAATATGGCTGGGCGATAAAACGATAACGATAATTATCACGATATAATTTTCCTCAATAAAACGATAACAAAACTTCGAAAAATTCTCGATATAATGCTTACGCGCTACGTGTAATGCGGCGCATGCGTATTGTAGACGGGCTTCTGGGTGTTGTTTACAGTCAGTGGCTGACGGGCTTGGAGGATCGGAGTGAAGTGGAGCGATAAAAATGAGAGAAAGTTACGAAAATTCAGCGCTCACGACCAGCTCGGATGACACAGATAACGTTGACAAGTTAGTTCGCTCAACTTCAGAGGTTTGGAGATATTTTGGCGATCCCATCCGTCATAAAACAGAGCGACGTGCGTGGACTGCTTATCATAGGTTTACCGCATGGAATTTAATTATTAAATGATCCTGCTTCTTCGAAGTTCTTCCATATAACATTGAGTCCAACACAGCCCGACCTCATTCAGTCGATCCCGCAGGCAATCTATATATATATATATATATATATATATCTATGATCGCGTCAGTTTTACCTTATCAGACGGAAGTTATAGCCAATGGGAACACTAGATGAGATTCGTCTGATATGAGGTAAAAAAAACAAAAAAACATATATACTGTAGTGTTTCTCACAGAAACCGATCGGTTCGTGTCTTAAGACATCAATATGTCGTCATGAGCAGCAGGGGTTTGTGTGTGTGTGTTGTCTAAGCATGTTTTGTTTTGCTCTCATAGAATTGTTCCCCATTCACATCATTATATGACCGACACACAGCAACGGTTGAGTTAAAAATCTTCATTAGTGTTCTCCTGAAGAAACACTCACACCTACATGTTGGACACACTGGGGGTCAGCAGATAAACATCTAATTTTAATTTTGAGGTGAACTATCCCTTTAAACCTTCCCAGAAAACATAATAAAGCGCCACTTGTATTGGTTCTTTTTGGAAATGTAATTGTAATTTTAACCACAAAATCATCCCTGACAAGTTACGAACATTTTCTTACTCAGTATTTTTGTCTTGTTTCTAGTCCAAACATCTAAAAATTCTTAAAACAAGAAGTATTTACTAGACAAGCAAGTAATTGTCTTGTTTTGGGAATAAATAACTCAAAATGAAGAGAGTTTTTGCTTAAAATAAGATAAATAATCTGCCAATGGGGTGAGAAAAATAATCTTAATTCAAACAGAAAACAAGATTATTTTTCTCACCCCATTGGCAGATTATTTCTCTTATTTTAAGCAAAAACTCTCTTCATTTTGAGTTATTTTTTCACAAAATAGGACAATAATTTTTGCTTGTCTAGTAAATGTTTCCTAATGTAAAAATTTTGTGATATTTAGACTAGAAACAAGACAAAAATACTAAGTAAGAAATGCATGTTTTGCAGTGTGTATATTTGGACAATATTTGGTGACTTTGAACCGTTTAATGATCTAGTCAAGAGATGCAATTCTCTTTTGCCAGATCTGAACACACTCAATAATAAGGACTCAGAGTATCACACCATTTGATACAAAATGTCTGATCATGACCAAAAGAGTCTGAATCTGTCTAGTGTTCGAAACCAATTTCTCAAGGCTCTCTTCTTCTTAACACACAGATGGAGTTATAAAGTCTGGCTCTACTTCAGTGCAAAGAACCTTGAGACCTTTAAACAACATCGCTTCAATCTCTCGATGAGAAGAAGAGTCAGAAACAGCCCGACGGTTTGCTGAATTCATCAAGGTCGCCACATTCAGAAGTCTTTGAATATGCTTTCAAGTCCTCACTGTGTCCTTTTGTTCAAAGACAATGAGTTTAAGGAATAAAAGGCTTATTTTCAGTGAGGAATCTATTTCTGGAAGAACAACCTTCATTACACAAATAAATAAAAAAGTCCTTTAATGAACGATCAAAAGGCTTTCTAACATCATCTCTTTATTCAAGCTACAGCTTGAGGTTTCTATATTATGAGTTTTAATGAGTGCATATGCACAAATATTCGTCTGTTCATATTTCATGAACTCTACCATTCAATATTTTTTTAAATGAGTCTCTTCTGCTTACCAAAGCTGCATTAATCTGATCATAACTCCAGTAAAGCAGTGAAATATTCCTCCAGTGTAAATCATCTGTTCTTTATGTGAATATATAGTAAAGTGTGATTTATTCCTGTGATCATCATCATCATTACTCTTCAGTGTCACACGATCCTTCACTAATCATTCTCATATGATAAGAAACATGTATAGCTGCGTTTCCACCACAGGAACTTTACCCAGGAACTTTGGGTGGTACTCGGCATGTTTAGACCGCAGGAACCAGGGTCTAAATGAAGTTCCGGGTAAATATTTCCCCCTCCAAACGGCCCTGCTCGCGAGGTAGTACTTTTTCAAAGTTCAGGAACTTTCGAGGGCGGGACTTGGGCGCTGAACATGCTGATTGGTTTAGCATTTCAATTTCAACCGGCATTTTTAAAAGTCTTTTGCGAGGTTCGGTCTGCGTTCAGTAAATATCAGTCTTGCTCTCTATCTGATGGCAATTTCCACAATTTTGGTGGAAAGGGGCTTATGATTATGTTGGAAACAGTTCAAACTGTAATATTTTTATAAATGTCTTTACTGTAACTTTTGATACATTTAAAGCTTCATTGGTGAATAAAATTATTAATTTCTGATGCTCGTGTTTTTTTTTTACGTCAATGAGATGAATGTTCATTTTAGTTCAATAATGTTTTTTATTTAATATTTTGTATTTTCTGGGGGGTTTTATGTTACTAAATTATATTTATGCAGTATTTTTAATCCATTTATTCACTTTTTGAGCATAGACCTGAAAATGAAATTTCCAACTTAAACTCTCATGAATCTTTCATAGACGTTTGGTCTATTTTTAAAGATGACACTTGGCATATTATTAGAGGGAAAGAAAGTTTATTGTTATGAAAAATGCACAAAATACTATTTTTAATTTTCATATGAAATATATATATATATATATTCAAAACATGTTTAACTTTAAAACCTGCAGTAAAATCAAAGACACAAATCTAAACAAACCAAATTGAGGTTGATATCTCAAAAAATGAGCTTTCAGTCAGATTTTATTCTGGTGCAGTACGTAACGCTTCCACTAGAGGACATTCGCTCATTTTCGAATCATGCGCATGATTTGTGTGTGTGGGTGTGTGTGTGGTGTGTGTGTGTTCACAAAGGAAGTGCCAAAACCTTTACCAAGTTTCATACCATTCCGATGAAGTAAACAATTCTAAAAGAATCAAACAAAATATATCATTTCTCCAAAGAGCACCAGAGGGTTAAAAGAGTCATACTGGCCCTGAACGTCATGTACAATGCTGTGATGTGGGATAAAAGGGTTAAACTCACCTAAAACTCCTAACCTGTAGTTGACAGTGACGACGATCACGTTTCCGTAGCTGGCGAGGATACTGCCATCGATCATGTTCCCCGTGCCCTCCACATATGATCCACCGTGAATGTAAACCATGACCGGCTTCAAACCCGTGTCATCGTGAGCATCTGAAAGAGAAGAATCACTTAATACAAACTCATACAGTCTTTAACCCTCTCTCGACACGATACAGTAGTTTGACTTTCTTAACGAGTGAGTCACTGAAACACTCATTCAAACGGCTGATTCATTCAGCAATGAAGCATTTGACTGTCTTAATGAGGGAGTCATTGAATCATTCATTCAATCAATTCATTCAAACATCCGATTCATTCAGGAATGAAGCATTTGTCTGTCTTAATGAGTGAGTCACTGAAACACTCATTCAACGATTGATTCAAATGGCTGATTCATTCAGGAACAGAGCATTTGACTGTCTTAATGAGTGAGTCATTGAATCATTCATTCAATCAATTCATTCAAACATCCGATTCATTCAGGAATGAAGCATTTGTCTGTCTTAATGAGTGAGTCACTGAAACACTCATTCAACGATTGATTCAAATGGCAGATTCATTCAGGAACAGAGCATTTGACTGTCTTAATGAGTGAGTCATTGAATCATTCATTCAACCAATTCATTCAAACATCTGATTCATTCAGGAATGAAGCATTTGTCTGTCTTAATGAGTGAGTCACTGAATCACTCATTCAACGATTGATTCAAATGGCTGATTCATTCAGGAACAAAGCATTTGACTGTCTTAATGAGTGAGTCATTGAATCATTCATTCAACCAATTCATTCAAACATCTGATTCATTCAGGAATGAAGCATTTGTCTGTCTTAATGAGTGAGTCACTGAATCACTCATTCAACGATTGATTCAAATGGCTGATTCATTCAGGAACAAAGCATTTGACTGTCTTAATGAGTGAGTCAATGAATCACTCATTCAACGATTAATTCAAATGGCTGATTCATTCAGGAACAAAGCATTTGACTGTCTTAATGAGTGAGTCATTGAATCATTCATTCAACCAATTCATTCAAACATCTGATTCCTTCAGGGATGAAGCATTTGTCTGTCTTAATGAGCGAGTCACTGAAACACTCATTCAAATGGCTGATTCATTCAGCAATGAACCATTTGTCTGTCTTAATGAGTGAGTCATTGAATCATTCATTCAAATGGCTGATTCATTTAGCAATGAAGCATTTGTCTGTCTTAATAAGTGAGTCATTGAATCATTCATTCAAATGGCTGATTC